>NW_027015494.1:0-11429 GCF_036934945.1 Oncorhynchus masou masou
GTGACTCTCAGACCATGAGAAACAAGATTCTCTGGTCTGATGTAACCAAGATTGAACTCTTGAGCCTCAATGCCAAGCTTCACGTCTGGAGGAAACATGGCACCAACCCTACGGTGGTGGCAACCTCATGCTGTGAGGATGTTTTTCAGCGGCAGAGACTGAGAGACGACTCAAGATCGAGGGAAAGATGAACTGAGTAAAGAACAGAGAAATTCTTGATGAAAACCTTCTCCAGAGCGCTCATCTTCCAACAGGACAATGACTCTAAGCACACAGCCAAGCCAACACAGGAGTCACTTCAGGACAAGACTCTTAATGGCATTGAGTGGCCCAGTCTTGAACCCGATAGACCATCTCTGGAGATAGCTGTGCAGCCCCATCCAACTTGACAGAGCTTGAGAGGATCTGCAGAGGAGAATGTGAGAAATTCCCCAAATACAGGCGTGACAAGCTTGTAGCGTCATACCCAAGAAGACTCGAGGCTGTAATTGCTACCAAAGGTTCTTCAGAAAAATACTGAGTAAAGGGTCCTAATACTTAAATGTGATATTTCTACAAACCTGTTTTTGTTTTGTCATAATTGGGTATTGTGTGTACATTGACAAAGGAAAAAAACTCTTTCATCCATTTTTGAATAAGACTGTAACCTAAAAAAAATGTCTAAAAAGTCAAGGGGTCTGAATACTTTCCCAATGCACTGTATGCTCTTGGCATCTTATTAGATTTATCCAAAGCGTTTGTTATTCCTAATCTATATCAATGTACTTGCTGCTGTGTCTCCCACTGTACTTACCATCCTCTTTGCTGATGATACCAATTTGATTTTATAGCACAATAATTTTGATTCACTAATTAATGAAGCCAACTCAGGTAAAGCCACACACAAAAGAGCAATAATCTCAATTGGGAGGAATTAAATGGAACAAATCACATCCACTAGATTCCCCAAAGCTCTAATTGTTGAAAAGTTATCCGGAACATCAATTTGTCTGTAGCAAAGTGATAATCTGTTGGTATCATCAGTAAAGATTAGTGGTTTGGTTCATCAGGCTTGCTTCCTTAGTCGGCGGCAGGGTAGCCTAGTGGTTAGAGCGTTGGACTAGTAACCAGAAGGTTGTGAGTTCAAACCCCCAAGCTGACAAGGTTCTGCCCCTGAACAGGCAGTTAACCCACTGTTCCCAGGCCGTCATTGAAAATAAGAATGTGTTCTTAACTGACTTGCCTGGTAAAATAAAAAGTCTATACTATAGTTTAATTTACCGATATCTCATTTACTGTGATAATGTCTGGGCCAGTACATATTCCTCCTACCTACACAAATTACTCATCATACAAAATGCATTTACAAGACTAACTACCTCCTCTAATTACCTATTTACATCTCCTTTATTTAAGAAACTCAAGATCTTGTCTGTTTATGAGATTAATATACGCCAATTATGCACTTTCATCTACAAATACTCATAGCTCCAAGACAGTTTACGTAAAGCCTTCAATGATTTCTTGTAACAGTCGTCGGTGGAAGAAGGTGAGGACCAAAGAGCAGCGTGGTAAGTGTCCATATTTTTAATAAAGAAATTGAACACTGAACAAAAACAACAAAGTGAACGAACGAAACCGAAACAGTTCTGTCTGGTGCAGAATACTAAACACTCAACAGAAAATAATCAAGAACAACTCAAGGGTGAAAACAGGCTGCCTAAGTATGGTTCTCAATCAGGGACAACGATTGACAGCTGCCTCTGAGAATCATACCAGGCCAAATACAGAAATACCAAATCATAGAAAAACGAACATAGACAACCCGCCCTGACAAAGACATAACAAAAGAACTAAGGTCAGAATGTGACAATTCTTCTAAGCTAATTCTGATATCCATCTATATAACACAAGACACTGCGATATCCTTCACCCTCCCCAATGCCGCACCTCACATAAATTCTCTATCAGATACAGAGGTACCATACTCTGGAATTATTATCTTCACATTGCCAAAACCTCCTCATCCCTCAATAACTTCAAGCAAGGACTGGGGGTCAGCCTATCCAATAATCCCCTCCATGTAGCTTAACTCTCTCTCACACCACACACACACACACACACACACACACACACACACACACACACACATTTTTCTTGTATACTGAGTATATCATGTACAATTATAGTTAATGTTTATGTATATATGTTTAATTGATTTAACAAAACGAGAACTAAAAATAGAACATCCTTGACATTATTTAATTGATCTGATTTTAAAGGGTTGCATAGAAAATGTTGTTCTCCCCCTTTCCTTTAATCTTTTGTTTATATTTCTTCTCTACTCTTTTAACTTATTGCCAATTGGGTGAATACAAGTATTATTAGCTATATGCTGGTTAAATAAAGGAAGAAAGGGGGTGCATACACTAAGGTGTGCTGTATATTTTCAAGTAGATGGCTAATTTGAGAAGGGGAGGGGATTGGAGGGGGGCTTGGGACTAGGGTGACCGCTTGTAA
Source organism: Oncorhynchus masou masou (assembly GCF_036934945.1). Lineage (NCBI taxonomy): Eukaryota > Metazoa > Chordata > Actinopteri > Salmoniformes > Salmonidae > Oncorhynchus > Oncorhynchus masou. The sequence continues at coordinate 2,500 of NW_027015494.1, forward strand.
GTGTCTCGTGGACCGAGTGAGAGAGGGCTTTTCTCTTTAAGTAGAAAAACAAGGGGAGAGGGGTGGGGTGGTTGTTACTGTTTTGTATTGTGTCATCAGGTTCATGGCTCATGCAAGTGTTTTTGGCACGATAAAAGGTTGAGGTTGTAATATGTGACAGCATGACAGCATAAAAAAAAAAGATTTTCAATATAATTCTAACACCCAATATGCAAGTTTTTATGTCTAAATCATATACAAAGATAATTTCATGGAATATCAACGGTTCACAGAATCCTATTAAGAGGAAGAAATATTTATGTTATCTCAAATCCCAACAAGCTGTTATAGCTGTTATCCAAGAAACTAATTTGATTGATCCAGAGGCGGCTAAATTGAAAAGGGATTCGGTTGGCCAGGTATTCCACAACTAATTGTCAAGCAAAAAACATGATGTTGCAATTGTGATACATAAAAAGTTGAATTTGTCATGTTAAGGCAACATAGGGATGAGGAAGGAGGAAGGAAGAATGATTTGAGTTGAGGCTCTGGTAAATAGTAATAAGGTTAATATGTGTCATATTTATACACAAAACAGGGAGGATCCTGGGTTTTTTTTTCAAGTGAGAAATCATTGGCGACAATACAGTGGTGGTGGGAGCCTTTAACCAGGTTCAAGATGGTATCCTGGATAAAAATGACTTATTCTAAAACTGTACCAAGGGACAGAGCAGCGATACACCTATTAATGAGGGATTTGGGTCTGGTAGATATATGGAGACTTGTCAATCCTAGAGAGAAGGAATATACATTTTATTCACATAACCTTGAATCTCATTCCAGGATACAGTAGATGACTTCTTCATTTCAAGAGTATAACTAAAGATGTGATAGATAGTAAAACAAGGCTTATTGCATAGAGGGCAAAACAAGGCTTATTGCATAGAGGATGAAACAAGGCTTATTGCATAGAGGATAAAACAAGGCTTATTGTTTTGACAGACCACACAACAGTGGAATTATACAGTGGGGCAAAAAAGTATTTAGTCAGCCACCAATTGTGCAAGTTCTCCCAGTTAAAAAGATGAGAGAGGCCTGTAATTTTCATCATAGGTACACTTCAACTATGACAGACACAACGAGAAAAAAAAATCCAGAAAATCACATTGTGGGATTTTTAATGAATTTATTTGCAAATTATTGAAAAGAAAAGCATTAGACGGAGGATGAATACGTCCTCATTCCAAAACGTTTAATCTTCCCCTCAATGAAGACCTAACAAAAAAAGTCAAACATTGGTCCCACTGACAAATTGAGTACAGTATGGGAGGCCTCTAAAGCTTATATTAAGGGCAAAATAGCACACACACCAGTAGAAAGAAAAGGGAAGATAGAGAAAGAGTTGAGAAACTAGTCTCAAATTACTCTGTGATCTGAAGTTTCAGTTACATGAGATCTATAACAAAAAGGCTGAATATGCAATGTTTCGGCTGAGCACAAACTTTTATGTAAGTGGTGAAAAACAGGTAAATTATTGGCTAGACAATTGAAACAAAAAGCCAATTTTGTAATACCAGCTATCAAAAATGTAAGTGGGGAGGTACTGAATGGTACAAAAGTGATTGCGTTACTGAATGGTACAAACGTTGCGCTATGGTAATGAGCTTGAGGCTATAATTACGCTCCCGGATACGGGATTGCTCGCTGCAACAGGTTAACCTCTTGATGCTATGGGGGCGCTATTTCATTTTTCTATGAAAAACGTTCCCGTTTTAAACAAGATATTTTGTCACAAAAAGATGCTCGACTATGCATATAATTGATAGCTTTCGAAAGAAAACACTCTGACGTGTCCAGAACTACAAAGATATTTTCTGTGCGTGCCCTAGAACGTGAGCTTCAGGCAAAACCAAGATGAGACGGCATCCAGGAAATGAGCAGGATTTTTGAGGCTCTGTTTTCCATTGTCTCCTTATATGGCTGTGAATGCGAGAGGAGTAAGTCTGCCCTTTCTGTCGTTTCCCCAAGGTGTCTGCAGCATTGTGACGTATTTGTAGGCATATCATTGGAAGATTGACCATAAGAGACCACATTTACCAGGTGTCCGCCCGGTGTCCTGCACCGAAGTTGGTGTGCCAAAGTCAGCTGCAAGTATTTTTCCATGGAATTTAGAGAAGAATGCAAGCTTCCACAAACGATATATCAATGAAGAGATATGTGAAAAAACACCTTGAGGATTGATTCCAAACAACGTTTGCCATGTTTCGGTTGATATTATGGAGTTAATCCGGAAAAAGTTTTACGTTGTAGGTGACTGAATTTTCGGTTAGTTTCGGTAGCCAAATGCGATGTACAAAACGGAACGATTTCTCCTACACACAGACGCTTTCAGGAAAAACTGCGCATTTGGTATGTAACTGAGAGTCTCCTCATTGAAAACATCCGAAGCTCTTCAAAGGTAAATGATTTTATTTATTTGGTTATCTGGTTTTTGTGAAAATGTTGCGTGCTAAATGCTGCTCAAAATGCTAAACTAGCTTAGCATACTCTTACACAAATTAGTCAATTTCTATGGTTCAAAAGCATATTTTGAAAATCTGAGATGACAGTGTTGTTAAGAAAAGGCTAAGCTTGAGAGCAGGCGCATTATTTTCATTTTATTTGCGATTTTCAGAAATCGTTAACGTTGCGTTATGCTAATGAGCTTGAGGCTTTAGTCACGATCCCGGATCCGGGATGGGGAGTTTCAAGATTAAGGGGTAAAATAAATACTGCTAAAATGGTTGCGGCCCCATAGTTTAATTATGTGTCCATGATGCTCCCTGTGACCATTTCTCCCTTACTATTTAAGCAGTACAATCAAATAATTAAGGATTATCTTTGGGATGGGAAAAAAAAGAATAAATATGAACAAGTTATATGCTCCGAGGGATAAAGGAGGACTAGCATTACCCAATGTAGAACGATACAACATATCATTTGAAGTAGCCAAACACTGGGGCATGGGTTAAGATTTATAAGATGCTTGGAATTTCCCAGAATAAACAAAAATATTATTGCATATGGCACAAGGCATCAGTTTGCATAGGAAAACATTAATTTATCTGGGAGGTATGACTTAGACAAGGCCCGCATGCACTAGGGGATCTATATGAGAAACGAGTGCTTATGTCCTATCAGGGCCTGAAGGGAAAATTCTATTTGCCAGATAAGGGAGATTTCTAGAAATACTTACAACTAAGGAGTTGCATGGGGTTTCTTATGAGTATTAATTCCAACCTGTTGGGGCTAGGGGGCAGCATTTTCACTTTTGGATGGAAGGCGTGCCCAGAGTAAACTGCCTCCTACTCTTTCCCAGATGGGAATATATGCATATTATTATTACTGGTGGATAGAAAACACTCTTAAGTTTCTAAAACTGTTTGAATGATGTCTGTGAGTATAACAGACCTCATTTGGCAGACAAAAACTTGAGAAGAAATCCAAACAGGAAGTGAGAACTCAATTTAGAAAACAGTGCCATTGGATGTCCATCTTAGATATGGATGAGCATGCACTTCACCATCTTTAGATTCTGGTTGTATGATTCTACTTTAAAGGTGGTGCTCATAATAGCTCTTTGAGTGGGTGGTCTGTCAGAAAGCCTCGGTCTCATTGCGCACGGTCACGAGAGAGTGTTCTTGCGTTCCAATGCCTTTCTTCAGACATTGAAATTCTCCGGTCGGAACCTTATTGCTGATTAATGTTTAAAACATCCTAAATATGGATTGCATACATCATTTGACTTGTTTCTACGACCTGTAACGGAACTTTTGAGTTTTTGTCTGGAGGATTTGCTCATGCTTTTGAGAATTGAATGCTGGGCTGAACGAGCTAACAACAAGTGGCTAAATTATGGGCTTTTTGGAACTTTATGGAACAAATCAGTCATTTATTGTCTAACTGGGATTCCTGGAACTGCCTTCTGATGAAGATATTCAAGGTAAGTGAATATTTATAGTGTTTTTTGTAGCTTCTGTTGACGCCAAAATGGCGACTATTTCTTTGGGTTCTGAGCGCCATTCTCAGATTATTATTATTATTTTTTTTATCTGACACAGCGGTTGCATAGAGGATACGTTTATCTTTAATTTTGTGAATATTTCTGCAAAATCACCAGATGTTTTGTAATCAAAACATTACTGCACGTAACGCGCCAATGTAAACTGAGATTTATATATATATATATATGCACATTATCGAACAAAACACACAATACATGTATAACATGAGTTCCTATGAGTGTCATCTGATGGAGATAATCAAAGGTTAGTTATTCATTTTATTTATATTTATGCTTTTGTGACTGTCGCTGTGTGTGTTTTTGAATTTGGTAGTCATCTAACATAAATATATGTTGTGTTTTCGCTGTAAAACATTTTAAAATTCAGACATGATGGGTAGATTAACAAGATGTTTACCTTTCGTTTACTGTATTGGACTTGTTAACCTGTAGTGACGCCCAGCCCGTGAACGGGACCGTTATCATCATCTGACACTAATTAGCATAACGCAACGGACATAAATCTTCCTAGAAAATATTCTTATTCATGAAAATCACAAGTGAAATATATTGGAACACAGAACACAACAGAAATGCATAAAACTACGTCACATTGCTGTAGACATCTTGGGGAATACGTAGAAAGTGTAAGCTTGTTGATGGTACATTCACAGCCATATAGGGAGTCATCGGAATGCAGCGCTTTCAAAACCTGGGGCACTTCCGGATTGGACTTTTCTCAGGCTTTCGCCTGCAACATCAGTTTTGTTATACTCAGACAATATCTTTACAGTTTTGGAAACATTAGAGTGTTTTCTATCCAAAGCTGTCAATTATATGCATATTCTAGCATCTTATCCTGACAAAATATCCCGTTTTAAAACGGGATATGAAAATACCAAGAGGTTTTAATGTGTGAAAGTTAAATATTTCTAAAGAATATGTTTTTCAGATGAATGGGAGGGGGTGTTCCCTTTAGGGAACTCCTTGTGCCCCCTAGCCCCAACAGTGCCCTCTAGCCCCACCTCCAGAGAGATGAAAACTTGTTAGAACAATATTTCATGTTACCAGGAATATCACACTCCGCTGCAGTGTTTTATAAAAGAGTCTCATATGCACAATATGGAAACTGTGAAAATGTAAGGTTGGGATCTCAATTGTGACATTTAGGAGGATGTATGGAAAAATGTTGTTTCCAATGTAGGGTGGTGTACCAGGGATACAAGGGGGGAATTTTAACATAAGATTGTTCATAAAAACTACTAGACCCCAGTTAGATTTCATAAAATGGGTTTTTTGCAAAATAATTTATGCTGGAAATGGAAGGGTGACGTAGATACTGGCTCCAGGTCATCTACAAGTCCATGCTAGGTAAAGCTCCGCCTTATCTTAGTTCACTGGTCACGATGGCAACACCCACCCGTAGCACGCGCTCCAGCAGGTGTATCTCACTGATCATCCCGAAAGCCAACACATCATTTGGCCGCCTTTCGTTCCAGTTCTCTGCTGCCTGTGACTGGAACGAATTGCAAAAATCGCTGAAGTTGGAGACTTTTATCTCCCTCACCAATTTCAAACAACTGCTATCTGAGCAGCTAAGCGATCGCTGCAGCTGTACATAGTCTATTGGTAAATAGCCCACCCAATTTTAGCTACCTCATCCCCACACTGTTTTTATTTATTTACTTTTCTACTCTTTTGCACACCAATATCTCTACCTGTACATGACGATCTGATCATTTATCACTCCAGTGTTAATCTGCAAAATTGTAATTATTCGCCTCCCTCCTCATGCCTTTTGCACACAATGTATATAGACTCTCTGACTCTCTTTTTTTCTACTGTGTTATTGACTTGTTAATTGTTTACTCCATGTGTAACTCTGTGTTGTCTGTTCACACTGCTATGCTTTATCTTGGCCAGGTCGCAGTTGCAACTGCTGTCCATAACGTCATCCCTTCGCTGCTGCCTGTTAACACGCTGCTCGGTCCGAGTGTGGAGGGTGATTCTGTAACGACGTTCTTCGTTTGTCGAAAGAGAGTTGGACCGAAATGCAGCGTGTTGGTTACTCATGTTTATTAATGGAACAAATGCAGTACATGAAATAACTGATACAAATACAAAAAAACAACAAAACGTAACATGAAACCTAATTACAGCCTATCTGGTGAAACTACACAGAGACAGGAACAATCACCCACGAACTACAAAGTGAAACCCAGGCTACCTAAATACGGTTCCCAATCAGAGACAACGAGAATCACCTGACTCTGATTGAGAACCGCCTCAGGCAGCCAAACCTATGCAACACCCCTACTCAGCCGCAATCCCAATAACTAAAAAACCCCACTACGAAATACAACAACATAAACCCATGTCACACCCTGGCCTGACCAACTAATTAACGAAAACACAAAATACTAAGACCAAGGCGTGACAGAACCCCCCCCCCCCTAAGGTGCGGACTCCCGGACGCACCTCAAAACCATAGGGAGGGTCCGGGTGGGCATCTGTCCATGGTGGCGGTTCCGGCTCGGGACGTGGACCCCACTCCATAAATGTCACAGTTCCTCCCCTTCGCGTCCTGGGATGATCCACCCTCGCCGCCGACCATGGCTTAATAGTCCTCACCCAGAACCCCACTGAACTGAGGGGCAGCTCGGGACTGAGGGGCAGCTCGGGACTGAGGGGCAGCTCGGGACTGAGGGGCAGCTCGGGACTGAGGGGCAGCCCAGTACTGAGAGAAAGCCCAGTACTGAGAGAAAGCCCAGTACTGAGATGAAGCCCAGCCAGGCAGTTGAATCCGGCAGATCCTGGCTGACTGGCAGATCTGGAAGAGTCTGGCTGACTGGCAGATCTGGAAGAGTCTGGCTGACTGGCAGATCCTGGCAGACTGACGGCTCTGGCTGCTTCATGCTGACTGATGGCTCTGGCTGCTCCATGCTGACTGGCGGCTCTGGCTGCTCCAAGCTGACTGGCGGCTCTGGCTGCTCCAAGCTGACTGGCGGCTCTGGCTGCTCCAAGCTGACTGGCGGCTCTGGCTGCTCCATGCAGATTGACGGCTCTGGCTGCTCCATGCAGATTGACAGCTCTGGCGGCTTCTTGCAGACTGACAGCTCTGACTGTTCCTTGCAGACTGGCAGCTCTGGCTGCTCCATGCAGACTGGCTGCTCCATGCAGACTGGCAGCTCCATGCAGACTGGCAGCTCCATGCAGACTGGCAGCTCCTTGCAGACTGGCAGCTCCATGCAGACTGGCAGTTCTAGCTGCTCCATGCAGACTAGCAGCTCTAGCTGCTCCATGCAGACTGGCAGATCTGGAAGAGTCTGGCTGACTGGCAGATCTGGAAGAGTCTGGCTGACTGGCAGATCTGGAAGAGTCTGGCTGACTGGCAGATCTGGAAGAGTCTGGCTGACTGGCAGATCTGGAAGAGTCTGGCTGACTGGCAGATCTGGAAGAGTCTGGCTGACTGGCGGATCCTGGCAGACTGACGGCTCTGGCTGCTTCATGCTGACTGACGGCTCTGGCTGCTCCATGCTGACTGGCGGCTCTGGCTGCTCCATGCTGACTGGCGGCTCTGGCTGCTCCATGCTGACTGGCGGCTCTGGCTGCTCCATGCTGACTGGCGGCTCTGGCTGCTCCATGCTGACTGGCGGCTCTGGCTGCTCCATGCAGATTGACGGCTCTGGCGGCTTCTTGCAGACTGACAGCTCTGACTGTTCCATGCAGACTGGCGGCTCTGGCTGCTCCATGCTGACTGGCGGCTCTGGCTGCTCCATGCAGATTGACAGCTCTGGCAGCTTCTTGCAGACTGACAGCTCTGACTGTTCCATGCAGACTGGCAGCTCTGGCTGCTCCATGCAGACTGGCAGCTCCTTGCAGACTGGCAGCTCCATGCAGACTGGCAGCTCCATGCAGCTCCATGCAGACTGGCAGCTCCATGCAGACTGGCAGCTCCAGCTGCTCCATGTAGACTGGCAGCTCTAGCTGCTCCGAACAGGCAGGAGGCTCTGATAGCGCTGAACAGACAGGAGACTCCAGGAGCACTGTAGAGGAGAAAGGCTCCGACAGCGCAGGAGAGGCGAGGCGCACTGTAGGCCTGATGCGTGGTGCTGGCACTGGTGGTATTGGGCCGAAGACACGCACAGGAAGCCTGGTGCGGGGAGCTGCTATCGGAGGGCTGGGGTGTGGAGGTGGTACTGGATAGACCGGACCGTGCAGGCGCACTGGAGCTCTTGAGCACCGAGCCTGCCCAACCTTACCTGGCTCGATGCCCACTCTAGCCCGGCCAATACGAAGGGCTGGTATGAACCGCACCGGGCTATGCACCCGCACTGGGGACACCGTGCGCACCACTGCATAACACGGTGCCTGCCCGGTCTCTCTAGCCCCCTGGTAAGCACAGGGAGTTTGCGCAGGTCTCCTACCTGGCGTAGCCATACTCCCTGAAAGACCCCCCCCCCCCAATAAATGTTTGGGGCTGATTCCCGGGCTTCCATCCACGTCACCGTGCTGCCTCCTCATACCAGCGCCTCTCCGCTTTAGCCGCCTCTAGTTCCTCCTTGGGACGGCGATATTCTCCAGGCTGTGCCCAGGGTCCTTTTCCGTCTAATATCTCCTCCCAAGTCCAGAAGTCCTTAGATCGCTGCTCCTCACAATTAACAGGAAGAGTAGGCTCAGGTCTGACTCCTGACTCTGCTACTCTCTCCCTGAGCCCTCCCCCAATAAATATTTGGGGGTGACTTTCGGGTTTCGCTCTGCGTCGCCATGTCTTTCTTTTTGACTCCATTCGCCTATAGCCCTCATCGCACTGTTCCAGCGAATCCCAGGCGGGCTCTGGCACTCTCTCTGGGTCGGCCGCCCACCTGTTTATTTCTTCCACGTCGTATACTCCAAGCCTCTGCTGTCC
>NW_027015495.1:0-11428 GCF_036934945.1 Oncorhynchus masou masou
AAGACAGTGGCCTATGAGTTGCGGGGGATAGAGACAGAGAAGAAGACAGTGGCCTATGAATTACTGGGGATAGACACAGAGAAGACAGTGGCCTATGAATTACTGGGGGAGGGAGACAGCGAGAAGACAGAGGCCTATGAATTACTGGGGATAGAGACAGAGAGAAGACAGTGGCCTATGAATTACTGGGGATAGAGACAGAGAGAAGACAGTGGCCTATGAATTGCTGGGGATAGAAGACAGAGAGAAGACAGTGGCCTATGAATTACTGGGGATAGAGACAGAGAGAAGACAGTGGCCTATGAATTACTGGGGATGAGGAGACTGAGAGAATAGTGGCCTACTGGGGGCTATAAGACGCAGAGGGTCTATTAGAGTACTGGGGAGAGTAATTGACAGCAGGGCCTAGTGGCCAGCATGGATAGAGACAGAGAGAGAGACAGCGGGACTATGGCCTATGAATTGCTGGGGACAGAGACGAGTAGTTATGAACACAGAGAGATAGAGACAGAGGCAACTACTGGGGGGAGTGGCTAGAGATACAGAGACAGAGACAGAGAGGCAGTGGCCTATCAGTGCTGGGGATAGAGACAGAGAAGACAGTGGCCTATGAATTACTGGGGATAGAGACAGAGAGAAGACAGTGGCCTATGAATTACTGGGGATAGAGACAGAGAGAAGACAGTGGCCTATGAATTACTGGGGATAGAGACAGAGAGGAAGACAGTGGCTATGAATTACTGGGGATAGAGACAGAGAGAAGACAGTGGCCTATGAATTACTGGGGATAGAGACAGAGAGAAGACAGTGGCCTATGAATTACTGGGGATAGAGACAGAGAGAAGACAGTGGCTATGAATTACTGGGGATAGAGACAGAGAGAAGACAGTGGCCTATGAATTACTGGGGATAGAGACAGAGAGAAGACAGTGGCTATGAATTACTGGGGATAGAGACAGAGAGAAGACAGTGGCCTATGAATTACTGGGGATAGAGACAGAGAGAAGACAGTGGCTATGAATTACTGGGGATAGAGACAGAGAGAAGACAGTGGCCTATGAATTACTGGGGATAGAGACAGAGAGAAGACAGTGGCTATGAATTACCAGGGATAGAGACAGAGAGAAGACAGTGGACTATGAATTACTGGGGATAGAGACAGAGAGAATACAGTGGCTTATGAATTACTGGGGATAGAGACAGAGAGAAGACAGTGGCCTATGAATTACTGGGGATAGAGACAGAGAGAAGACAGTGGCCTATGAATTACCAGGGATAGAGACAGAGAGAAGACAGAGGCTATGAATTACTGGGGATAGAGACTGAGAGAAGACAGTGGCTATGAATTACCAGGGATAGAGACAGAGAGAAGACAGTGGCCTATGAATTACTGGGGATAGAGACAGAGAGAAGACAGTGGCCTATGAATTACTGGGGATAGAGACAGAGAGAAGACAGTGGCCTATGAATTACTGGGGATAGAGACAGAGAGAAGACAGTGGCTATGAATTACTGGGGATAGAGACAGAGAGAAGACAGTGGCTATGAATTACTGGGGATAGAGACAGAGAGAAGACAGTGGCCTATGAATTACTGGGGATAGAGACAGAGAGAAGACAGTGGCCTATGAATTACTGGGGATAGAGACAGAGAGAAGACAGTGGCCTATGAATTACTGGGGATAGAGACAGAGAGAAGACAGTGGCCTATGAATTACCGGGGATAGAGACAGAGAGAAGACAGTGGCCTATGAATTACTGGGGATAGAGACAGAGAGAATACAGTGGCTTATGAATTACTGGGGATAGAGACAGAGAGAAGACAGTGGCCTATGAATTACTGGGGATAGAGACAGAGAGAAGACAGTGGCCTATGAATTACCAGGGATAGAGACAGAGAGAAGACAGAGGCTATGAATTACTGGGGATAGAGACAGAGAGAAGACAGTGGCTATGAATTACTGGGGATAGAGACAGAGAGAAGACAGTGGCCTATGAATTACTGGGGATAGAGACAGAGAGAAGACAGTGGCTATGAATTACCAGGGATAGAGACAGAGAGAAGACAGTGGACTATGAATTACTGGGGATAGAGACAGAGAGAATACAGTGGCTTATGAATTACTGGGGATAGAGACAGAGAGAAGACAGTGGCCTATGAATTACTGGGGATAGAGACAGAGAGAAGACAGTGGCCTATGAATTACCAGGGATAGAGACAGAGAGAAGACAGAGGCTATGAATTACTGGGGATAGAGACTGAGAGAAGACAGTGGCTATGAATTACCAGGGATAGAGACAGAGAGAAGACAGTGGCTATGAATTACTGGGGATAGAGACTGAGAGAAGACAGTGGCCTATGAATTACCAGGGATAGAGACAGAGAGAAGACAGTGGCCTATGAATTACTGGGGATAGAGACAGAGAGAAGACAGTGGCTATGAATTACCAGGGATAGAGACAGAGAGAAGACAGTGGCTATGAATTACTGGGGATAGAGACAGAGAGAAGACAGTGGCCTATGAATTACTGGAGATAGAGACAGAGAGAAGACAGTGGCCTATGAATTACTGGGGATAGAGACAGAGAGAAGACAGTGGCCTATGAATTACTGGGGATAGAGACAGAGAGAAGACAGTGGCCTATGAATTACTGGGGATAGAGACAGAGAGAAGACAGTGGCTATGAATTACTGGGGATAGAGACAGAGAGAAGACAGTGGCCTATGAATTACTGGGGATAGAGACAGAGAGAAGACAGTGGCCTATGAATTACTGGGGATAGAGACAGAGAGAAGACAGTGGCCTATGAATTACTGGGGATAGAGACAGAGAGAAGACAGTGGCTATGAATTACTGGGGATAGAGACAGAGAGAAGACAGTGGCCTATGAATTACTGGGGATAGAGACAGAGAGAAGACAGTGGCCTATGAATTACTGGGGATAGAGACAGAGAGAAGACAGTGGCCTATGAATTACCAGGGATAGAGACAGAGAGAAGACAGTGGCCTATGAATTACTGGGGATAGAGACAGAGAGAAGACAGTGGCCTATGAATTACTGGGGATAGAGACAGAGAGAAGACAGAGGCCTATGAATTACTGGGGATAGAGACAGAGAGAAGACAGTGGCCTATGAATTACCAGGGATAGAGACAGAGAGAAGACAGAGGCCTATGAATTACTGGGGATAGAGACAGAGAGAAGACAGAGGCTATGAATTACCAGGGATAGAGACAGAGAGAAGACAGTGGCCTATGAATTACTGGGGATAGAGACAGAGAGAAGACAGAGGCTATGAATTACTGGGGATAGAGACAGAGAGAAGACAGAGGCCTATGAATTACTGGGGATAGAGACAGAGAGAAGACAGTGGCCTATGAATTACTGGGGATAGAGACAGAGAGAAGACAGTGGCCTATGAATTACTGGGGATAGAGACAGAGAGAAGACAGTGGCCTATGAATTACCGGGGATAGAGACAGAGAGAAGACAGAGGCTATGAATTACTGGGGATAGAGACTGAGAGAAGACAGTGGCTATGAATTACCAGGGATAGAGACAGAGAGAAGACAGTGGCTATGAATTACTGGGGATAGAGACAGAGAGAAGACAGTGGCTATGAATTACTGGGGATAGAGACAGAGAGAAGACAGTGGCTATGAATTACTGGGGATAGAGACAGAGAGAAGACAGTGGCTATGAATTACTGGGGATAGAGACAGAGAGAAGACAGTGGCCTATGAATTACTGGGGATAGAGACAGAGAGAAGACAGTGGCTATGAATTACTGGGGATAGAGACAGAGAGAAGACAGTGGACTATGAATTACTGGGGATAGAGACAGAGAGAATACAGTGGCTTATGAATTACTGGGGATAGAGACAGAGAGAAGACAGTGGCCTATGAATTACTGGGGATAGAGACAGAGAGAAGACAGTGGCCTATGAATTACTGGGGATAGAGACAGAGAGAAGACAGAGGCTATGAATTACTGGGGATAGAGACTGAGAGAAGACAGTGGCTATGAATTACCGGGGATAGAGACAGAGAGAAGACAGTGGCTATGAATTACTGGGGATAGAGACTGAGAGAAGACAGTGGCCTATGAATTACCAGGGATAGAGACAGAGAGAAGACAGTGGCCTATGAATTACTGGGGATAGAGACAGAGAGAAGACAGTGGCCTATGAATTACTGGGGATAGAGACAGAGAGAAGACAGTGGCCTATGAATTACTGGGGATAGAGACAGAGAGAAGACAGTGGCCTATGAATTACTGGGGATAGAGACAGAGAGAAGACAGTGGCTATGAATTACTGGGGATAGAGACAGAGAGAAGACAGTGGCTATGAATTACTGGGGATAGAGACAGAGAGAAGACAGTGGCTATGAATTACTGGGGATAGAGACAGAGAGAAGACAGTGGCTATGAATTACTGGGGATAGAGACAGAGAGAAGACAGTGGCCTATGAATTACTGGGGATAGAGACAGAGAGAAGACAGTGGCTATGAATTACTGGGGATAGAGACAGAGAGAAGACAGTGGCCTATGAATTACTGGGGATAGAGACAGAGAGAAGACAGTGGCTATGAATTACCAGGGATAGAGACAGAGAGAAGACAGTGGACTATGAATTACTGGGGATAGAGACAGAGAGAATACAGTGGCTTATGAATTACTGGGGATAGAGACAGAGAGAAGACAGTGGCCTATGAATTACTGGGGATAGAGACAGAGAGAAGACAGTGGCCTATGAATTACCAGGGATAGAGACAGAGAGAAGACAGAGGCTATGAATTACTGGGGATAGAGACTGAGAGAAGACAGTGGCTATGAATTACCAGGGATAGAGACAGAGAGAAGACAGTGGCTATGAATTACTGGGGATAGAGACTGAGAGAAGACAGTGGCCTATGAATTACTGGGGATAGAGACAGAGAGAAGACAGTGGCCTATGAATTACTGGGGATAGAGACAGAGAGAAGACAGTGGCCTATGAATTACTGGAGATAGAGACAGAGAGAAGACAGTGGCCTATGAATTACTGGGGATAGAGACAGAGAGAAGACAGTGGCCTATGAATTACTGGGGATAGAGACAGAGAGAAGACAGTGGCTATGAATTACTGGAGATAGAGACTGAGAGAAGACAGATATGGACAGATAGAAGACAGAGAGAAGACAGAGAGAAGACAGATATGGACAGATAGAAGACAGAGAGAAGACAGAGAGATAACAACAGTGGCTGATTTTGCTCTCTATTTAGGAGGCGGGATCAGGTTCCGACAAAATTTTCTCTAATTCATAAAAAATATATTTCTGTACTCAAAGATCTGGAAATTGCCTTTAACATTCCTCACATGGGGCATCAATATTAATTGTCGTTTTTGGACAATTTAAAAGTAAATGCTACAGACATCACTTCTATGCAAAAGACAAATTGTTGGTTAATATTTTCTTTATCAACACTTGATGGTGTTTCTATCACCTGCCTTGGTATAGTCTCTGAGATTAAATAGACTGTCACGCTCCTATCCTGCCTTGGTTTCGTCTCTGAGATTAAATAGACTGTCACGCTCCTATCCTGCCTTGGTGTAGTCTCTGACATTAGATAGACTGTCACGCTCCTATCCTGCCTTGGTATAGTCTCTGAGATTGTCACGTTCCTATCCTGCCTTGGTATAGTCTCTGAGATTAAATAGACTGTCACGTTCCTATCCTGCCTTGGTGTAGTCTCTGACATTAAAATAGACTGTCACGCTCCTATCCTGCCTTGGTATAGTCTCTGAGATTAAATAGACTGTCACGCTCCTATCCTGCCTTGGTATAGTCTCTGAGATTATGTCACGCTCCTATCCTGCCTTGGTATAGTCTCTGAGATTAAATAGACTGTCACGCCTATCCTGCCTGGTATAGTCTCTGAGATGTCACGTTCCTATCCTGCCTTGTTATAGTCTCTGAGATTAAATAGACTGTCACGCTCCTATCCTGCCTTGGTATAATCTCTGCTGTAAACTGATCTCTGAGATTAAATAGACTGTCACGCTCCTATCCTGCCTTGGTATAATCTCTGCTGTAAACTGATCTAGGACCTGTCAAGTAACTGTGAATCTCCTTAACAGAGACTAGACACTAATCTCTGCTGTAAACTGATCTAGGACCTGCAAGTAATGTGAATCTCCTTAACAGAGACAGACACCAACCTGCTGTAACTGGTCTAGGACCTGCCAAGTAATGTGAATCTCCTTAACAGAGACAGACACCAACCTGCTGTAAACTGATCTAGGACCTGCCAAGTAATGTGAATCTCCTTAACAGAGACAGACACCAACCTGCTGTAAACTGATCTAGGACCTGTCAAGTAATGTGAATCTCCTTAACAGAGACATACACCAACCTGCTGTAAACTGATCTAGGACCTGCCAAGTAATGTGAATCTCCTTAACAGAGACAGACACCAACCTGCTGTAAACTGATCTAGGACATGTCAAGTAATGTGAATCTCCTTAACAGAGACAGACACCAACCTGCTGTAAACTGATCTAGGACCTGTCAAGTAATGTGAATCTCCTTAACAGAGACAGACACCGACCTGCTGTAAACTGATCTAGGACCTGTCTCTGTCTTAGTTAGACTCCTTCCCAACACCAGAGAACTGTGAACTGTTCCGTTTCCACAAAGAAGTTAACGACGTGGGACTAAATTAATGTTGCATATTTCTCAGGAAAGTATGATGTCACTAATGATTAGGCTTTGGGGCCAGCTGGTAGCTTAGGAAGTGTGTGTGTGTGTGTGTGTGTGTGTGTGTGTGTGTGTGTGTGTGTGTGTGTGTGTGTGTGTGTGTGTGTGTGTGTGTGTGTGTGTGTGTGTGGACGCGTGTGTCTCCTCGTAAGTGTGTATGCTTTCATGCTCATTCATGTACCAGTCTGTGTGTGTGTATGTATGTGCGCTGTGTCAGCGTGTGTGTGTGTGTGTGTGTGGTGGACGCGTGTGTCTCCTCGTAAGTGTGTATGCTTTCATGCTCGTTCATGTACCAGTCTGTGTGTGTGTGTATGTGTGTGTGTGTATGTATGTGCCAGGTGTGTGTGTGTGTGTGTGCCAGCGTGTGTGTGTGTGTCAGCGTGTGTGTGTGTGTGTATGTGCCAGCGTGTGTGTGTGTGTTGTGTGTATGTGCCAGCGTGTGTGTGTGTGTATGTGTGTGTGTGTGTGTGTGTGTGTTTCTCGTAGTTATAATACACACAGTATGTCAATGGTAAATTCAGCAGCTTCCAGCAGAGTGGAGCCAAAACAAACAATGCCCCAGGACAGTTAGGCCTCTACCAGGCTGGCTAATAGGTTTTCTGTTTAATGAACAATGAGTTCTCTCCCCATGTTAAAAAGATTACAGACTCAGTGGAGGGATGGAGGAAGAGCGTGAGAAGGAATAGAAGGGATAGAAGGAGGGAAGAGAGAGACAAACCGCGAGGGAGAGCAATGGAAAAAGGGTTCAAATTGTGAGTGAGGAGAATATGGAGGGAGCAATGCAAGGTAGGAGATAGGGAGACATCCAGCAAGGAACATATTTAACATGTGATCAAGGGATGGAGGAAATGTGAAGAGAAGAGGAAATGAGAGGAGAGAGAATAGAAGAAGAGAGGAGAAAAGGAGAGAAGAGAAGAAGAGAGGAGAAGAGGAGAGAATATGAGAAAAGAGGAGAAGAGAGAATATGAGAAAAGGAGAGAATAGGAGAAAAGAGAAGAGAGAATCTGAGAAAAGGAGAGAATAGGAGAAAAGAGGAGAAGAGAGAATATGAGAAAAGGAGAGAATAGGAGAAAAGGAGGAGAAGAGGAAGGAGAGAATATGAGAAAAGAAGAAAGAAAGAGAGAAGAGGAGAGGGGAGAGGAAGAGAAGTAGGAGAGGAGAGAAGAAGAGAGAAGATGAGAGAAAATAAGAAGAAATAAGTGGAGAGAAGAAGAGAGAAAAGACAAAGAGATAAGAGGAGAGAAGGAGAGAAAAGAAGAAGCGATAAGAGGAGAGGAGAAAGTTTGAGAGATTACTTCATCCAGCATCCTGCATTCATCTGTTTATTTATATTCACTTTCATATATTTGCAAATGTTTAAAACATTGCCAATAATATAACATCTGAAGTGTCTCTATTATTTTAAAACTATTGTGTGTGTAATGTTTACTGATATTTGTGATTATTTCCCTTGTTTATTTCCCTTTTGTTTCTTGTCTATTTCACTCCCTGTGGCAATGTAAACATATTTTTGTCCATGCGATTAAAGCCCTTTTAATTGAATTGAGCTGAGAGAGACAGAGAGAGTGAGAGAGAAAAATAGACAGAAAGAGAGATAGAAAGAGATAAAGAAAGCGAGAGAGAGAGAGGGAGAGATAGTAATAGCAGTATTTCTAAAGAAATCAACCTACAGGCCTACAATATACCACAGCAAGTATAAAGTAAGTTATTTGATGGTATATCTGAAACTCTAGGATGTCAACAAACACCTCTAATCGTGTCCCCAGAAGACAGAAAGTCCCTCCCTTACCTAGGCAGGGTGAACACAGTAGACTTTACAGGCCATGTCCAGCCTGTTCGTCCCTCTCCCTGACTGTTTTAAAATAGGCATCAGATTGCTGAGGGAGGGAAAGTTTGGGAGAGACGGGTGAGGACGGATGAGGGAGGGAGGATGAGGCAGGGAGGATGAGGCAGGGAGGATGAGGCAGGGAGGATGAGGCAGGGAGGATGAGGGAGGGAGGATGAGGCAGGGAGGATGAGGCAGGGAGGATGAGGCAGGGAGGATGAGGCAGGGAGGATGAGGGAGGGAGGATGATGGAGGGAGGATGAGGCAGGGAGGATGAGGCAGGGAGGATGAGGGAGGGAGGATGAGGGAGGGAGGATGAGGCAGGGAGGATGAGGCAGGGAGGATGAGGAGGGAGGATGAGGGAGGGAGGATGAGGAGATAGGATGAGGCAGGAGGATGAGGGAGGATGAGGAGGGATGATGAGGCAGGGAGGATGAGGAGGGAGGATGAGGAGATAGGATGAGGCAGGAGGATGAGGCAGGGAGGATGAGGCAGGGAGGATGAGGGAGGGAGGATGAGGGAGGGAGGATGAGGGAGGGAGGATGAGGCAGGGAGGATGAGGGAGGGAGGATGAGGGAGGATGAGGGAGGGAGGATGAGGGAGGGAGATAGGATGAGGCAGGGAGGATGATGGAGAATGAGGGAGGGAGGATGATGGAGAATGAGGGAGGATGAGGCAGGGAGGATGAGGCAGGGAGGATGAGGCAGGGAGGATGAGGCAGGGAGGATGAGGGAGGGAGGATGAGGGAGGGAGGATGAGGAGGGAGGATGAGGGAGGGAGGATGAGGGAGGGATGAGGGAGGGAGATAGGATGAGGCAGGGAGGATGATGGAGAATGAGGGAGGGAGGATGATGGAGAATGAGGGAGGATGAGGCAGGAGGATGAGGCAGGGAGGGATGAGTGGGAGATAGGATGAGGCAGGGAGGATGAGGCAGGGAGGATGAGGGAGGGAGGGATGAGGGAGGGAGGATGAGGGAGGGAGGGATGAGGGCAGGGAGGATGAGGCAGGGAGGATGAGGGAGGGAGGATGAGGGAGGGAGGATGAGGGAGGGAGATAGGATGAGGCAGGGAGGATGATGGAGAATGAGGGAGGGAGGATGATGGAGAATGAGGGAGGATGAGGCAGGGAGGATGAGGCAGGGAGGATGAGGGAGATAGGATGAGGCCAGGGAGGATGAGGAGGGAGGGATGAGGGAGGGAGGATGAGGGAGGGAGGGATGAGGGAGGGAGGATGAGGCAGGGAGGATGAGGCAGGGAGGATGAGGGAGGGAGGATGAGGGAGGGAGGATGAGGGAGGGAGGATGAGGGGAGGGAGGATGAGGCAGGGAGGATGAGGCAGGGAGGATGAGGGAGGGAGGATGAGGGAGGGAGGATGAGGGAGGGAGACAGGATGAGGCAGGAGGATGATGGAGAATGAGGGAGGGAGGATGATGGAGAATGAGGGAGGATGAGGCAGGGAGGATGAGGCAGGGAGGATGAGGGAGATAGGATGAGGCAGGGAGGATGAGGGAGGGAGGATGAGGGAGGGAGGATGAGGGAGGGAGGATGAGGCAGGGAGGATGAGGCAGGGAGGATGAGGGAGGGAGGATGAGGGAGGGAGGATGAGGGAGGGAGGATGAGGGAGGGAGGATGAGGGAGGGAGATAGGATGAGGCAGGGAGGATGATGGAGAATGAGGGAGGGAGGATGATGGAGAATGAGGGAGGATGAGGCAGGGAGGATGAGGGAGGGGGTTGGCATGTTTATGTATCCGACCTTGAAATAATAGCCTGGAATCATAAATCATGTCAGAGGAACAGAGGGTCAGAGAGAGAGAGAGGGGGGGGGGTATCACTGTCTCTGAGCCCCACGGAGGAAACTGTCACAACGAAAACATCTCCGACAGCTCGCTGCATACATGCCCTGGCCCCGGCACCTGGCCCCTGACCCCTGACCCAGAATCATACACAAACACCAGCCCTCTCTCAGACCTGTGATGAGGGACACCAAACAAACAGGAGTAGCCCGCTTCAACAATAGAGACATACAGTAGCAGTACACAAGCCAATACTTTCTCTTAGACATTTACATTTACATTTAAGTCATTTGGCAGACGCTCTTATCCAGAGCGACTTACAATTCACCTTATGACATCTAGTGGAACAGCCACTTTACAATAGTGCATCTAAATCATTTAAAGGGGGGGGGGGGGTGAGAAGGATTGCTTTATCCTATCCTAGGTATTCCTTGAAGAGGTGGGGTTTCAGGTGTCTCCGGAAGGTGGTGATTGACTCCGCTGTCCTGGCGTCGTGAGGGAGTTTGTTCCACCATTGGGGGCCAGAGCAGCAAACAGTTTTGACTGGGCTGAGCGGGAACTGTACTTCCTCAGTGGTAGGGAGGCGAGCAGGCCAGAGGTGGATGAACGCAGTGCCCTTGTTTGGGTGTAGGGCCTGATCAGAGCCTGGAGGTACTGCGGTGCCGTTCCCCTCACAGCTCCGTAGGCAAGCACCATGGTCTTGTAGCGGATGCGAGCTTCAACTGGAAGCCAGTGGAGAGAGCGGAGGAGCGGGGTGACGTGAGAGAACTTGGGAAGGTTGAACACCAGACGGGCTGCGGCGTTCTGGATGAGTTGTAGGGGTTTAATGGCACAGGCAGGGAGCCCAGCCAACAGCGAGTTGCAGTAATCCAGACGGGAGATGACAAGTGCCTGGATTAGGACCTGCGCCGCTTCCTGTGTGAGGCAGGGTCGTACTCTGCGGATGTTGTAGAGTACTTAGAAACCTACTCTCGCCATTATGGAAGAAACTAAAGAGACACAACTTCTGCTTTCTGAAAAGCTTTTTTTTTAAGGTTTTCCTTTTGAAAACGATGTGTCATAGTTA
>NW_027015496.1:0-11428 GCF_036934945.1 Oncorhynchus masou masou
ACAGGTACTGAGTCAATGTGCCGGGGTATGAGGTAGTAACGAGACCAAATGGCAAGGGTACGAGGTACTGAGTCAATGTGCAGAGGCATGAGGGTAGCAATGGGGACTACATACAAGAGGAGTACGGGTACTGAGTCAATGCTGCTGGGGTACGAGGCAGTAATGAGACTGCATAAGCAAGGGCACAGGTACTGAGTCAATGTGCTGGGGGTATGAGGCAGCAATGAGACTAAATACAAGGAGTACAGGTACTAGGTCAATGCTGGGGTATGAAATTATTAATGAGACTATAGCCACAAGAGTACCAGGTACTGAGTCAAGTAATAACAGGGGTATGAGGTAGTAATGAGACTATATACAAGGAGTACAGGCACTGAGCCAATGTGCTGGGGCAAGGGAGGTAGTGTGAGACATGTACAGGAGCAGTACTGAGTCAATGTGCTGGGTGTAGTAGCATGGAGACTATATACATATATGTACTTGTTGCCAATGTGCAGGGGTAAGGAGGTAGCAATGAGACTATATCACAAGGAGTGAATCAAATCAAAATGCATTTTATATAGCCCTCACAGTACGTCAGCTGATATCTCCAAAGTGCTGTGTACAGAAACCCAGCATAAAACCCCAAACTGCCACAAGCAATACTGCAGTGTCTGGAAGCCACATGGCCAGAAAAATCTCCTACGAGACTAAACCTAGGAAGAAACCCAGAGAGGAACCAGGCAGCGAGGCTCAGTCCTCATCCCGGCATGCCATGTGAGGAGACTATAAGCAGGACATGGCCAAGATGGCTCAAATGTTCACAAATGAGCAGCATGGTCAAATGATGAGACTCTGGGACAGGAGCGTGCGTCTGCACTTGATGTCAGGATTCACGCGGTTGCAGTGGACAGTCAGTGGGAAGCTGGAGCAGGCAGCGACGGGCCAGTGTTGACTGGGACGTTGAGGAGTCATCATGCCAGGTGAGCCTGAGGCGTCTGTGGGTACCAGGCTGCTTTGACCTGCGCAGGGGTGGAGGCTGGAGGAGCTGATGGCTCCACTGGAGCCTTTCAGTATAGCCTCTGGCATGGATGAAGCGAGCTGAGCCAGACAGGACAGGACAAACAAAGGGTGGTCAGTGGGATATCCAGGCGGAGTAGTGGTGGGTGGGAACCCGGGGAGTGGGTGGGTAGAGCCCGGCAGTGAGTGTGGGTGGGTGAGAGGTCCAGTTGGTGTGTGGGTGCGGTGGCCGCGGTGAGTGTGTGGGGAGAGTCCAATCCCAGTGTGTGGGCAGAGTCCGGTCAGCAGTGTGGGCAGGAGTCCACTGGGTGTGTGGAGTGAGAGTCCAGTGAGTGTGTGGGTAGAGTCCAGTGGGTGTGTGGGTAGAGTCCAGACTCAGCGTGTGGGTAGAGTCCAGTAGGTGTGGGTAGAGTCCAGTGGTGTGTGGGTAGAGTCCAGCGAGTGTGTGGGTAGAGTCCAATCAGTGTCTGGGTAGAGTCCAGCGAGTGTGTGGATAGAGTCCAATCAGCGTGTGTGTGGGTAGAGTCCAGTAAGTATGGGTAGAGTCCAGTGGGTGTGTGGGTAGAGTTCAGTGAGTGTGTGGGTAGAGTCCAGTGAGTGTGTGGGTAGAGTCCAGTGGGTGTGTGGGTAGAGGTCCCAATCAGTGTGTGGGTAGAGTCCAGACTGTGTGGGTAGAGTCCAGACTGTGTGGGTAGAGTCCAGTGAGTGTGTGGGTAGAGTCCAGTGAGTGTGTGGGTAGAGTCCAGTGAGTGTCTGGGTAGAATCCAGCAAGTGTCTGCAGAGTCCAGTGGTGTGTGGGTAGAGTCCAGTGAGTGTGTGGGTAGAGTCCAGTGGGTGTCTGGGTAGAGTCCAGACTGTGTGGGTAGAGTCCAGTTAGTGTGTGGATAGAGTCCCAGTGAGTGTGTGGGTAGAGTCCAGTTAGTGTGTGGGTAGAGTCCAGACTGTGTGGGTAGAGTCCAGACGAGTGTGTGGGTAGAGTCCAGTGGGTGTGTGGGTAGAGTCCAGTGGGTGTGTGGGTAGGAGTCCAGACTGTGTGGGTAGAGTCCAGTTAGTGTGTGGATAGGAGTCCAGTGAGGTGTGTGGGTAGAGTCCAGTGGGTGTGGGTAGAGTCTCGAGACTGTGTGGGTAGAGTCCAGCGAGTGTCTGGGTAGAGTCCAGCGAGTGTCTGGGTAGAGTCCAGCGGGTGTGTGGGTAGAGTCCAGCGAGTGTGTGGGTAGAGTCCAGCGAGTGTCTGGGTAGAGTCAGCAAGTGTCTGGGTAGAGTCCAGTGGGTGTCTGGGTAGAGTCCAGCGAGTGTCTGGTGTGCAGAGGTCCAGCGAGTGTCTGGGTAGAGTCCAGCGGGTGTGCATAGAGCCGCCACGTCAGTGTAAAAAAAATGGTGTCAAGGCAATTAGTCAGGATATCCATTTGATTAACTGTTCAGCACTTATATGGCTTGAGGGTAGAAGCTGTTCAGGAGCCTTTTGATCCCAGACTTGGTGCTCCGGCACCACTTGCCGTGCCGTTAGCAGAGAGGACCATCTATGACTTGGTGCTCCGGTACCACTTGCACGTGCGGTAGCAGAGAGGATCCATCTATGACTTGGTGCTCCGGTACCACTTGGCCCGGCGGTAGCAGAGAGGACCATCTATGACTTGGTGCTCCGGTACCACTTGCCGTGCGGTAGCAGAGAGGACCATCTATGACTTGGTGCTCCGGTACCACTTGGCCGTGCGGTAGCAGAGAGGACCATCTATGACTTGGTGCTCCGGTACCACTTGCCGTTGCGGTAGCAGAGAGGACCATCTATGACTTGGTGCTCCGGTACCACTTGCCGCGTGCGGTAGCAGGGAGGACCATCTATAGACTTGGGTGGCTGGAATCTTTGACAATTTTTTCTGACACTGCCTGGTTTAGAGGTCCTGGATGGCAGGGAGATCGGCCCAATAATATATGGGCCGTACGCAGCTCTACCTCTTTAGTGCTTTATAGTCAGATGCCAAGCAGTTTGCATACCAAGCAGTTAGCATACCAAGCAGTTAGCATACCAAGCAGTGATGCATCCAGTCAAGATGCTCTCAACAATGGTGCAGCTGTATACATGCTTTAGGATCTGAGGGCCGCATGCCAAACATATTCCAGCCTTCAAAGGGAGAGGATGCGTTATCGTGACCTCATCGAAGACTGTGTTGATGTGTTTGGACCATGATAGGTCATTAGTGATGTGGACACCAAGGAACTTGAAGATCTCGATCCGCTCCACTACAGGCCCGTTGATGGGAATGGGTGAACAGGGAGTACAGAATGGGACTAAGCATGCTCCCTTGAGGGGCCACCGTGTTGAGTGTCAGCGTGTTGCCTACCCTCACCACCTAGAAATCCAGGATCCAGTTGCAGAGAGAGTGTTTTAATCCCAGGGTCCTTAGTTTAGTGATGAGCTTGGAGGGCACTATGATGTTGAACGCTGAGCTGTTGTCAATCAATAGCATTTTCATGTGTAGTTTGTGTTCCTTTTGTCCAGGTGGGAAAGGACACTGTGGAGTGCAATAGAGATTGTGTCATCTGTGTATCTGTTGGGGCGGTATGCGTATTGGATGGCTCCCGGGTGTCCGGGATGATGGTGTTGATGTGAGCCATGACCAGCCTTTCAAAACATTTCATGGCTACAGATGGGAGTGCTACGGGGTGATAGTCATTTAGACAGGTTACCTTGGCTGCTCCTGGGCGCAGTGACTATGGTGGTCTCCTTGAAACATGTTGGTATTACAGACTGGGTCGGAGAGAGGTTGAAACAGTCAGTGAAGACACTTGGCAGGTGGTCAGCACATGCTCTGAGTATACGTCCTGGTAATCCATCTGGACCCTGCAGCTTTGTGAATGTTGACCCTATTTTAAGGTCTTTCTCACATTGGTTACGGTTAGAGTAATCACACAGAACAGCTGGTGCTCCATTGCATGGTTCAGTGTTGCTTGCCTTGAAGCAAGCATAGAAGGTATTTAGCTCATCTGGTAGGCTCGCGTCACCGGGAAGCTCACGGCTTAGTTTCCCTTTAATCCGTGATAGTTTGCAAGCCCTGCCAAATCCGACCGAGCGACAGAGCTGGTGTAGTAGGGTTCAATCTTTGACTCTTTGCCTATTTGATGGTTCGTCGGAGGGCATAGAGCCGATTTCTTATAAGCGTCTGGATTAGTGTCCCGCTCCTTGAAAGCGACAGCTCTGGCCTTTAACTCAGTGCGGATGTTGCCTATAGTCCATGGCTTCTGGTTTGGATATGTACGTACGGTCACTGTGGGGACGATGTCGTCAATGCACTTATTGATGCCGGTGACTGATGTGGTATACTCCTCAATGCCATCAGATGAATCCGGGAACATTTTCCAGTCTCTGCTAGCAAAACAGTCCTGGAACTTAGCATCCGCTTCATCTTACCACTTCTGAACTGAGTGCTTCACTGGTACTTGTTTGAGTCCAGCCTGTTTTTTGCTTGTGAGCAGGAATCAGGAGGATAGTGTTGTGGTCAGATTTGCCAAATGGAAGGCGAGGGAGAACTTTGTATACGCCGTCTCTGTGCGTGGAGTAAAGGCGGTCTAGAGGTTTTCCGCTTCTAGCTGCACAGGTGACATGCTGGTAGAGATGAGGTAAAACTAATCTCAGTTTTCCTGCATTAAAATCACCGGCCACTAGGATCATTTTCTTGTTTTCTTATGGCCCTATACAGCTCAATGACTGCGGTCTTAGTGCCAGCACCGGTTCGTGAGTGGCAAGTGGACAACTACAAAAAATATAGATAAACTCTTTCGGTAAATAGTATGGTCTACAGGTTATCAAGATGTATTCTAACTTAATATTAGAGGCTCACGCACCAGCTATTGTTAACGAAGAGACACAAACCCCCTTGAGATTCCCCAACGCTGACGTTCTGTCCTGATGATGTATTGAAAAAACAGCTAGATGTATATACTCAGAGAAACATAGGGATATTACAGTTGTTCAGATCAGGTCGGTAGGATAGTCTCGGACAGAGCTCGTTCAGTTTATTCTCCAGTGATTTCAGGTTAGACAATAGAACGGATATAGACGGTTTAATCCATTTTCCGACTTAGTCTCGTCAGGGTGTCCCGTACGCTGGCTTCTATAACTCCACCTCACACACGCGCACACGCCACCGGCGCACACACACACACCCGCTGCACGCCGCCGCCGCCACGCACCGCCCCACGCACGCATGCACGCTGCACGCGCACACACACACACACACACACACACGCACACACACACACACACACGCACACACACACACACACACACACACACACACACGCACACACACACACACACACACACACACACACACACACAGACAACATCTGCCTGTAGTGTAATCACCCTGGCCCAGCTAGCCTACACAAGTGGTCCTTGGTATGCCAAGCATGCAGGAGAGCCAAACCCACGTTCTCTATCCCTCTTTCTCTCCCAGTCTTTCTCTCCCAGTCTTTCCTTATCTATCCGTAACAATAGCCCTGCTTGTCTGTTGACGTGTAAGATATGGGGCTGATGCATTCAGATACATTTATGACATCGGATGGTCGAGCGGAAATAATGACTTGTACCACACAGTTGGGTGTGGGTCAGGTCAATAGAGTCAGTCTGCTGCTTGACCAGCCATTCCAATATACTGTTCCTCAAAGCCTGGGCTCCATACACATAAAGCTTCTCAGAGTAGGAGTTTTGATCTAGGATCAGTTCTGTCTTTTAGATCATAATGAATATTATTATATGGACCTGATCCTAGATCAACACTCCTACTCTGAGACCCAGCACTTCAGTGGAGGGGAGACATGAGAGAAATCTTGTCCCCAAGGTGCTTAACTCATAATGTTGAAATAAGATTGTGGACCATCACGGAAGAGTAGTGGAACAAGTTGTGGTACTGTAGGTCTATGTAGTTGTTTTCTGTATAGCTGTGTGGTGTTTCTGTAGTGATTAGGAGGCCTATAGGGACACACAGGGCTGGTTAAGAGGCGGGGGCTTAGGCAGTTAGGGGGCTGAAGTCAGAACCTCCATCCGCTCTGACCACTCCCTATGACCTCACCACAAGACCATGTGGCTGCTGTCGGATGATCCATAGATATGCCATCTTTCTTTCTTTCTCTCTTACTTTCTTTCTTTCTTTGCTTCTGTCTTTCTTTCTTTCTCTCTCTCTCTTTCTTTATCTCTCTCTCTCTCTCTCTCTCTCTCTCTCTGTCTCTCTGTCTCTCTGTCTCTCTCTCACCCTCTCTCTCTCTCACCCTCTGTTTGTGTGTGTAATGACTCTGTTGTTACGGTAATAATTGTGTATGCTGTGTTTCTGGGAGGTTGATCCAGTCAACAGCCCCCTCACCAAAGTTGTGTACTGCTAGCTGTGCTGGGAGTAGAGGGGGAGGCAGAAGAGGGAGTTGAGGGTGGAGGTAGAGGGGGAGGTAGAAGGGGGAGGCAGAGGGGGAAGTGGAGGGGAGGTAGAAGGGGGAGGCAGAGGGGGAAGTGGAGGGGGAGGTAGAAGGGGGAGGCAGAGGGGGAAGTGGAGGGGGAGGTAGAAGCAGAGGGGAGGCAGAGGGGGAAGTGGAGGGAGAGGCGGGAGGGGGAGGTGGAGCGGGAGGGTGGGAGGGGGAGGTGGAGGGGGAGGGGGATGGAGGGGGAGGTCGAAGGGTGAGGCAGAGGGCGGGAGGTGGAGGGGGAGGTGGAGTGGGAAGGTGGGAGACAGAATGGGGGAAGGTGGGCTTGTATTATTGCCAAACCAATACATTTAGACCTTGGCTGGGTCCAGAGTCAAAAATGGTCCCCGATAATATCCACCCTGATACAGCTGTGCTATACTGTCACACATACACTCGGGGTTCACTGGTGAGAACACACAGACACACACACATATGTACACACACGCACGCACGCACACACACACACACACACACACACACACACACATGCACAACACACACACACACTAACGTGTGCTTGGTCAAACACATTCAACTAAAACCTCCATGCCTCCATACACTATCCCATGTCAGTATTCCATTCCAAGGACAGCACTACACTATCCCATGTCAGCATTCCATTCATTCAAGGACAGCACTACACTATCCCATGTCAGCATTCCATTCCAAGGACAGCACTACACTATCCCATGTCAGCATTCCATTCCATTCAAGGACAGCACTACACTATCCCATGTCAGCATTCCATTCCAAGGACAGCACTACACTATCCCATGTCAGCATTCCATTCCAAGGACAACACTACACTATCCCATGTCAGCATTCCATTCCAAGGACAGCACTACACTATCCCATGTCAGCATTCCATTCCATTCCAAGGACAGCACTACACTATCCCATGTCAGCATTCCATTCCAAGGACAGCACTACACTATCCCATGTCAGCATTCCATTCCAAGGACAGCACTACACTATCCCATGTCAGCATTCCATTCCAAGGACAGCACTACACTATCCCATGTCAGTATTCCATTCCAAGGACAGCACTACACTATCCCATGTCAGCATTCCATTCCATTCCAAGGACAGCACTACACTATCCCATGTCAGCATTCCATTCCATTCCAAGGACAGCACTACACTATCCCATGTCAGCATTCCATTCCATTCCAAGGACAGCACTACACTATCCCATGTCAGCATTCCATTCCAAGGACAGCACTACACTATCCCATGTCAGCATTCCATTCCAAGGACAGCACTACACTATCCCATGTCAGCATTCCATTCCATTCCAAGGACAGCACTACACTATCCCATGTCAGCATTCCATTCCAAGGACAGCACTACACTATCCCATGTCAGTATTCCATTCCAAGGACAGCACTACACTATCCCATGTCAGCATTCCATTCCAAGGACAGCTACACTCTCCCATGTCAGCATTCCATTCCATTCAAGGACAGCACTACACTATCCCATGTCAGCCCATTCCATTCCAAGGACAGCACTACACTATCCCATGTCAGCATTCCATTCCATTCCAAGGACAGCACTACACTATCCCATGTCAGCATTCCATTCCAAGGACAGCACTACACTATCCCATGTCAGTATTCCATTCCAAGGACAACACTACACTATCCCATGTCAGTATTCCATTCCAAGGACAACACTACACTATCCCATGTCAGTATTCATTAGTTCCAAGGACATCACTACACTATCCCATGTGGCATTCATTCAAGGACAACACTACACTATCCCATGTCAGTATTCCATTCCAGGACAGCTGCTACTGTCCATCATTCCATTCCAAGGACAGCACTACACTATCCCATGTCAGCATTCCATTCCAAGGACAACACTACATTTATATCATGTCAGCATTCCATTCCAAGGACAGCACTACACTATCCCATGCCAGCATTCCATTCAATTCCATTCCAAGGACAGCACTACACTATCCCATGTCAGCATTCCATTCATTCCATTCCAAGGACAGCACTACACTATCCCATGTCAGTATTCCATTCCAAGGACAACATACACTATCCCATGTCAGTATTCCATTCCAAGGACAACACTACACTATCCCATGTCAGTATTCCATTCCATTCCAAGGACATCACTACACTATCCCATGTCAGCATTCCATTCCAAGGACAGCACTACACTATCCCATGTCAGTATTCCATTCAAGGACAGCACTACACTATCCCATGTCAGCATTCCATTCCAGGACAGCTACACTATCCATGTCAGCATTCCATTCAGGACAACACTACACTATCCCATGTCAGCATTCCATTCCAAGGACAGCACTACACTATCCCATGTCAGCATTCCATTCAATTCCATTCCATTCCATTCCAAGCAGCACTACACTATCCCATCATTCCATTCCATTCAGCACTATCCCATTCAGCATTCCATTCCAAGGACAGCACTACACTATCCCATGTCAGCATTCCATTCCATTCCAAGGACAGCACTACACTATCCATGTCAGCATTCCATTCCATTCAAGGACAGCACTACATATCCCATGTGTCAGCATTCCATTCCATTCCAAGGACAGCACTACACTATCCCATGTCAGCATTCCATTCCATTCCATTCAGGACAGCACTACACTATCCCATGTCAGCATTCCATTATTCCATTCCAAGGACAGCACTACACTATCCATGTCAGCATTCCAATTACACATTCCATGTCGAGCATTCCATTCAAGGACAGCACTACCTATCCCATGTCAGCATTCCATTCCATTCCAAGGACAGCACTACACTATCCCATGTCAGCATTCCATTCAAGGACAGCTACACTATCCCATGTCAGCACATTATTCCACAGACTACACTATCCCATGTCAGCATTCCATTCCATTCCAAGGACAACACTACACTATCCATGTCAGCATTCCATTCCATTCCAAGGACAGCACTACACTATCCCATGTCAGCATTCCATTCAAGACAACTACATTCCATTCAGCATTCCATTCAAGGACAGCACTACACTATCCCATCAGTATTCCATTCCATTCCAAGGACAGCACTACACTATCCCATGTCAGCATTCCATTCCAAGGACAGCACTACACTATCCCATGTCAGCATTCCATTCCATTCCAAGGACAGCACTACACTATCCCATGTCAGCATTCCATTCCAGGACAGCACTACACTATCCCATGTCAGTATTCCATTCATTCCAAGGACAGCAGCACTATCCCATGTCTATTCATTCCATGTCAGCATTCCATTCCATTCCAAGGACAGCACTACACTATCCCATGTCAGTATTCCATTCCAAGGACAGCACTACACTATCCCATGTCAGCATTCCATTCCATTCCATTCCAAGGACAGCACTACACTATCCCGAGCATTCCATTCCATTCAAGGACAGCACTACACTTCCATTCCATTCCATTCCATTCAAGGACAGACATATCCATGTCAGCATTCCATTCCATTCCATTACACTATCCCATGTCGGCATTCCATTCCATTCAAGGACAGCACTACACTATCCCATGTCAGCATTCCATTCCAAGGACAGCACTACACTATCCCATGTCAGTATTCCATTCCATTCCAAGGACAGCACTACACTATCCCATGTCAGCATTCCATTCCATTCCAAGGACAGCACTACACTATCCCATGTCAGTATTCCATTCCAAGGACAGCACTACACTATCCCATGTCAGCATTCCATTCCATTCCAAGGACAACACTACACTATCCCATGTCAGCATTCCATTCCAAGGACAGCACTACACTATCCCATGTCAGTATTCCATTCCAAGGACAACACTACACTATCCCATGTCAGCATTCCATTCCATTCCAAGGACAGCACTACACTATCCCATGTCAGTATTCCATTCCATTCAAGGACAGCACTACACTATCGCATGTCAGTATTCCATTCAAAGGACAGCACTACACTATCCCATGTCAGCATTCCATTCCACAGGACAGCACTACACTATCCCATGTCAGCATTCCATTCCATTCCAGGACAGCACTACACTAGTCCCAAATAACACCCTAACCAGCTTTATAGTGCATTACCATTTGACCAGGGCCTCAGACTCACTTTTAGTAGCCAGGAGATCAGACTGTGTGCTGCTGCCATGAAGATAATGGGAATTCCAGTTTGGCTCCTGAGTAGATTTAGTCTCCTCGTCTTCTCCTCTGTCTCTGTAGCCTCTGTATGACAGACCCTTAATAACACACAGCTGAGAGAGAGAGAGAGAGAGTGGCTGTTACTATGGTCCTCTTTGGTCTGCCGATCAATCCTGGTCCTGGAGAGCCACAGGCTATGCAGGGCTTTTGTTCTCTACCCAGCACTAAGACACCCGAATCCACTAATCAAAGGCTTAATGGACAGTTGATTTAGTTAAATCAGGTGTGATAGTCCATGGCTAGAAGAAGACTGGAGTTGAAGACATTTCTAAGGCGAGTTCTAAGTTCTGGAAGTTGAAGTTCCAAGCCATTCTGGAATCTCATTTCAGAAGTAATGGTGTAAACTCTAGTCTAAACTGTCAAGTTATCACTAGAATCCCAGTTCACCACCAGTGTTGGGATTAGTTACCAGTGTCGGGATTAGTTATTGCATATTACTAGTTACATTAAAGTAACATGTTACTTTAAAATATTACTTTGTGTGGAAAGTAATGCGATTACCAGTTATATAAACAAAATCAAGAAATCTGTCGGCGAGTCACGAGTGCTCAACCAAAGACGGGCCTAGAAGGTTTGGTCTGTAGTTTCTCCTTTCATCTGTGGTGCTGCTATGTACTGACTCAGGTTTGGTCTGTAGTTTCTCCTTTCATCTGTGGTGCTGCTACGTACTGACTCATGTTTGGTCTGTAGTTTCTCCTTTCATCTGTGGTGCTGCTACGTACTGACTCAGGTTTGGTCTGTAGTTTCTCCTTTCATCTGTGGTGCTGTTACGT
>NW_027015497.1:0-11425 GCF_036934945.1 Oncorhynchus masou masou
GCGTTAGTGCCTGGTGGCTGGGGGACCACTGTAGCTCATTGTTATCAGTCCAAAATGCAGTCCCCTAGAAGTCCCATAACAGTCCCCTCGCAGACCCATAACAGTCCCCTAGCAGACCCATACCAGTCTTCTAGCAGACCCATAACAGTCCTCTAGCAGACCCATACCAGTCCCCTAGCAGACCCATACCAGTCTTCTAGCAGACCCATAACAGTCCCATAACAGTCCTCTACCAGACCCATAACAGTCCTCTAGCAAACCCATAACAGTCCCCTAGCAGACCCATACCAGTCTTCTAGCAGACCCATAACAGTCCTCTAGCAAACCCATAACAGTCCCCTAGCAGACACATACCAGTCTTCTAGCAGACCCATAACAGTCCCCTAGCAGACCCATACCAGTCTTCTAGCAGACCCATACCAGTCCTCTAGCAGACCCATAACAGTCCCCTAGCAGACCCATAACAGTCCTCTAGCAGACCCATAACAGTCCCCTAGCAGACCCCTAACAGACCCATAACAGACCCATAACAGACCCCTAACAGACCCCTAGCAGACCCATAACAGACTCCTAACAGACCCATAACAGACCCCTAACAGACCCATAACAGACCCATAACAGACCCCTAACAGACCCATAACAGACCCATAACAGACCCATAACAGACCCATAACAGACCCATAACAGACCCATAACAGACCCATAACAGACCGATAACAGACCCATAACAGACCCATAACAGACCCATAACAGACCCATAACAGACCCATAACAGACCCATAACAGACCCATAACAGTCCCCTAGCAGTCCCCTAGCAGACCCATAACAGTCCCCTAGCAGTCCCCTAGCAGACCCATAACAGTCCCCTAGCAGTCCCCTAGCAGACCCATAACAGACTCCTAACAGACCCATAACAGACCCATAACAGTCCTATAGCAGACCCATAACAGACCCATAACAGTCCTATAGCAGACCCATAACAGACTCCTAACAGACCCATAACAGACCCATAACAGTCCCCTAACAGACCCATAACAGACCCATACCAGTCCCCTAGCAGACCCATAACAGTCCTCTAACAGACCCATAACAGTCCTCTAACAGACCCATAACAGTCCCCTAACAGACCCATAACAGACCCATACCAGTCCCCTAGCAGACCCATAACAGTCCTCTAACAGACCCATAACAGTCCTCTAACAGACCCATAACAGTCCTCTAACAGACCCATAACAGACCCATAACAGACCCATAACAGACCCATAACAGTCCCCTAGCAGACCCATAACAGTCCTCTAACAGACCCATAACAGTCCTCTAACAGACCCTTAACAGACCCATAACAGACCCATAACAGACCCATAACAGACCCATAACAGTCCCCTAGCAGACCCATAACAGTCCTCTAGCATACCCATAACAGTCCTCTAGCAGACCCATAACAGACCCCTAGCAGACCCATAACAGACCCCTAGCAGACCCATAACAGTCCTATAGCAGACCCATAACAGACCCATAACAGACCCATAACAGTCCCCTAGCAGACCCATAACAGTCCCCTAGCAGACCCATAACAGTCCTATAGCAGACCCATAACAGTCCTCTAACAGTCCCCTAGAAGTCCCATAGCAGTCCCCTAGCAGACCCATAACAGACCCATAACAGACCCATAACAGTCCCCTAGCAGACCCATAACAGTCCTCTAGCAGACCCATAACAGACCCATAACAGACCCATAACAGACCCATAACAGACCCATAACAGACCCATAACAGTCCCCTAGCAGACCCATAACAGTCCCCTAGCAGACCCATAACAGTCCTATAGCAGACCCATAACAGTCCTCTAACAGTCCCCTAGAAGTCCCATAGCAGTCCCCTAGCAGACCCATAACAGTCCTCTAACAGTCCCATAACAGTCCCCTAGCAGACCCATAACAGACCTCTAGCAACAGACCCCTAACAGACCCATAACAGTCCTCTAGCAGACCCATAACAGTCCCCTAACAGACCCATAACAGTCCTCTAGCATACCCCTAACAGACCCATAACAGTCCTCTAGCAGACCCATAACAGTCCCCTAGCAGACCCATAACAGTCCCATAACAGACCCATAACAGTCCCATAACAGACCCATAACAGTCCCCTAACAGACCCCTAACAGTCCCATAACAGACCCCTAACAGTCCCCTAGCAGACCCATAACAGTCCCCTAACAGACCCCTAACAGTCCTATAGCAGACCCATAACAGTCCTCTAACAGACCCATAACAGTCCTCTAGCAGACCCATAACAGTCCTCTAACAGACCCATAACAGTCCTATAGCAGACCCATAACAGACCCATAACAGTCCTATAGCAGACCCATAACAGTCCTCTAACAGACCCATAACAGTCCTCTAGCAGACCCATAACAGTCCCCTAGCAGACCCATAACAGTCCTCTAGCAGACCCATAACAGTCCTCTAGCATACCCATAACAGTCCCCTAGCAGACCCATAACAGACCCATAACAGACCCATAACAGACCCATAACAGACCCATAACAGTCCCCTAGCAGACCCATAACAGTCCTATAGCAGACCCATAACAGTCCCCTAGCAGACCCATAACAGTCCTATAGCAGACCCATAACAGTCCCCTATCAGACCCATAACAGTCCCCTAGCAGACCCATAACAGTCCTCTAGCATACCCATAACAGTCCCCTAACAGTCCCCTAGCAGACCCATAACAGTCCTCTAGCATACCCATAACAGACCCATAACAGTCCTCTAGCAGACCCATAACAGACCCATAACAGTCCCCTAGCAGACCCCTATCAGACCCATAACAGACCCATAACAGTCCCCTAGCAGACCCATAACAGTCCCCTAGCAGACCCATAACAGTCCTCTAGCAGACCCATAACAGTCCTCTAGCAGACCCATAGCAGTCCTCTAGCAGACCCATAACAGTCCCCTAGCAGACCCATAACAGTCCCCTAGCAGACCCATAACAGTCCTCTAGCAGACCCATAACAGTCCCCTAGCAGACCCATAACAGTCCTCTAGCAGACCCATAACAGTCCCCTAGCAGACCCATAACAGTCCCCTAGCAGACCCATAACAGTCCCCTAGCAGACCCATAACAGTCCTCTAGCAGACCCATAACAGTCCCCTAACAGACCCATAACAGTCCCCTAGCAGACCCATAACAGTCCTCTAGCAGACCCATAACAGTCCCCTAACAGACCCATAACAGTCCTCTAGCAGACCCATAACAGTCCTCTAACAGACCCATAACAGACCCATAACAGACCCATAACAGACCCATAGCAGTCCCCTAACAGACCCATAACAGTCCTATAGCAGCAGACCCATAACAGTCCTCTAACAGACCCATAACAGTCCCCTAGCAGACCCATAACAGTCCCCTAACAGACCCATAACAGTCCTCTAGCAGACCCATAACAGTCCTCTAACAGACCCATAACAGACCCATAACAGACCCATAACAGTCCCCTAACAGACCCATAACAGACCCATAACAGTCCTATAGCAGCAGACCCATAACAGTCCCCTAACAGACCCATAACAGACCCATAACAGTCCCCTAACAGACCCATAACAGACCCATAACAGTCCTATAGCAGCAGACCCATAACAGTCCTCTAACAGACCCATAACAGTCCTCTAGCAGACCCATAACAGTCCCCTAACAGACCCATAGCAGTCCTCTAGCAGACCCATAACAGTCCCCTAGCAGACCCATAACAGTCCCCTAGCAGACCCATAACAGTCCCCTAGCAGACCCATAACAGTCCCCTAACATACCCATAACAGACCCATAACAGACCCATAACAGTCCTATAACAGACCCATAACAGACCCATAACAGACCCCTAACAGACCCCTAACAGACCCATAACAGTCCCCTAACAGACCCATACCAGTCCCCTAGCAGACCCATAACAGACCCATAACAGTCCTCTAACAGACCCATAACAGACCCATAACAGACCCCTAACATACCCATAACAGACCCCTAACAGACCCATAACAGACCCCTAACAGACCCATAACAGACCCATAACAGACCCCTAACAGACCCATAACAGACCCCTAACAGACCCATAACAGACCCATAACAGACCCCTAACAGACCCCTAACAGACCCATAACAGACCCCTAACAGACCCCTAACAGACCCATAACAGTCCCCTAGCAGACCCATAACAGACCCCTAACAGACCCCTAACAGACCCATAACAGACCCCTAACAGACCCCTAACAGACCCATAACAGTCCCCTAGCAGACCCATAACAGTCCCCTAGCAGACCCCTAACAGACCCATAACAGACCCCTAACAGACCCCTAACAGACCCATAACAGTCCCCTAGCAGACCCATAACAGACCCCTAACAGACCCCTAACAGACCCATAACAGACCCATAACAGTCCCATAACAGACCCCTAACAGACCCCTAACAGACCCATAACAGTCCCCTAGCAGACCCATAACAGTCCTCTAGCAGACCCATAACAGTCCTCTAGCAGACCCATAACAGTCCCCTAGCAGACCCATAACAGTCCTCTAGCAGACCCATAACAGTCCCCTAGCAGACCCATAACAGACCCATAACAGTCCCCTAACAGACCCATAACAGTCCCCTAACAGACCCATAACAGACCCCTAACAGACCCCTAACAGACCCCTAACAGACCCATAACAGACCCATAACAGACCCATAACAGTCCTATAACAGACCCATAACAGACCCCTAACAGACCCATAACAGTCCCCTAGCAGACCCATAACAGTCCCCTAACAGACCCATAACAGACCCCTAACAGACCCATAACAGTCCTCTAGCAGACCCATAACAGTCCCCTAACAGACCCCTAACAGACTCATAACAGACCCCTAACAGACTCATAACAGACCCATAACAGACCCATAACAGACCCCTAACAGACTCATAACAGTCCTCTAGCAGACCCATAACAGACCCATAACAGACCCATAACAGTCCCCTAGCAGACCCATAACAGTCCTCTAGCATACCCATAACAGTCCTATAGCAGACCCATAACAGAACCCTAACAGACCCATAACAGTCCTATAACAGACCCATAACAGACCCATAACAGACCCCTAACAGACCCATAACAGACCCATAACAGACCCATAACAGACCCATAACAGACCCATAACAGACCCATAACAGACCCATAACAGACCCATAACAGTCTGTTGTGACTGCCTGGATGCTTTCTAAATGGGTATCCAAAGCCTTTATTAGTGCCCTATTTTTCATCAGAGCCAGAATTAGTGCACTACACATTGAATCTGGTCACCATTTGAGATGTTTTCACAAGGGGACCTCCTGTTCCAGCAGACAGTCAGACCCAGAGCTACCCCCCCCCATTGCGGGACTCAATATTAATTTGGGCTCTGCTCCAAATTAGTTTCATTCATTTCAATTGGTGATGATTGTGTTGAGCATTAGCATAAATCTGTCATTCATGCTGTGTTTGCGTGATTTGTTTAAACAGTTGTTAATCGTCATGGTGAGAAAGGTAAAGACAGACTCCTAGTGGTGCTGTTGTATCTCTGGATGTAGTGTCTGTGTGTCTTTATTGTTATTACATTTACATTACATTTAAGTCATTTAGCAGACGCTCTTATCCAGAGCGATTTACAAATTGGTGAATTCACCTTCTGACATCCAGTGGAACAGCCACTTTACAATAGTGCATCTAAATCATTAAGGGGGGGGGTGGGTGAGAAGGATTACTTATCCTATCCTAGGTATTCCTTGAAGAGGTGGGGGTTTCAGGTGTCTCCGGAAGGTGGGTGATTGACTCCGCTGTCCTGGCGTCGTGAGGGAGTTTGTTCCACCATTGGGGCCAGAGCAGCGAACAGTTTTGACTGGGCTGAGCGGGAACTGTACTTCCTCAATGGTAGGGAGGCGAGCAGGCCAGAGGTGGATGAACGCAGTGCCCTTGCTTGGGTGTAGGGCCTGATCAGAGCCTGAGGTACTGCGGTGCCGTTCCCCACAGCCCGCAGGCAAGCACCATGGTCTTGTAGCGGATGCGAGCTTCAACTGGAAGCCAGTGGAGAGAGCGGAGGAGCGGGGTGACGTGAGAGAACTTGGGAAGGTTGAACACCAGACGGGCTGCGGCGTTCTGATGAGTTGTAGGGTTTAATGGCACAGGCAGGGAGCCCAGCCAACAGCGAGTTGCAGTAATCCAGACGGGAGATGACAAGTGCCTGGATTAGGACCTGCGCGTTCCTGTGTGAGGCAGGTCGTACTTCGGATGTTGTAGAGCATGAACCTACAGGAACGGGCCACCGCCATGATGTTGGTTGAGAACGACAGGGTGTTGTCCAGGATCACGCCAAGGTTCTTAGCGCTCTGGGAGGAGGACACAATGGGAGTTGTCAACCGTGATGGCGGGACATGGAACGGGCAGTCCTTCCCCGGGAGGAAGAGCAGCTCCGTCTTGCCGAGGTTCAGCTTTGAGGTGGTGATCCGTCATCCACACTGATATGTCTGCCAGACATGCAGAGATGCGATTCGCCACCTGGTCATCAGAAGGGGGAAAGGAGAAGATTAATTGTGTGTCGTCTGCATAGCAATGATAGGAGAGACCATGTGAGGTTATGACAGAGCCAAGTGACTTGGTGTATAGTAGAATAGGAGAGGGCCTAGAACAGAGCCCTGGGGGACACCAGTGGTGAGAGCGCGTGGCGAGGAGACAGATTCTCGCCACGCCACCTGGTAGGAGCGACCTGTCAGGTAGGACGAACTAAGCGTGGGCCGCGCCGGAGATGCCCAACTCGGAGAGGGAGGAGAGGAGGATCTGATGGTTCACAGTATCAAGGCAGCCGATAGGTCTAGAAGGATGAGAGCAGAGGAGAGAGAGTTAGCTTTAGCAGTGCGGGAGCGCCCGTGATGCAGAGAAGAGAGCAGTCTCAGTTGAATGACTAGTCTTGTAACCTGACTGATTTGGATCAAGAAGGTCATTCTGAGAGAGATAGCGGGAGAGCTGGCCAAGGACGGCACGTTCAAGAGTTTTGGAGAGAAAAGAAAGAAGGGATACTGGTCTGTAGTTGTTGACATCGGAGGGATCGAGTGTAGGTTTTTTCAGAAGGGGTGCAACTCTCGCTCCTCTTTGAAGACGGAAGGACGAGCGTCAGCGGTCAGGGATGAGTTGATGAGCGAGGAGGTAAGGGAGAAGGTCCCCTCGGAAATGGTCTGGAGAAGAGAGGAGGGGATAGGGTCAAGCGGGCAGGTTGTTGGGCGGCGGTCATCAAGCAAGAAGCGAGATTTCATCTGGAGAGAGAGGGGAGAAAGAGGTCAGAGCACAGGTAGGGCAGTGTGAGCAGAACCAGCGGTGTCGCTGACTTAGCAAACGAGGATCGGATGTCGTCGACCTTCTTTTTCAAAATGGTTGACGAAGTCATCTGCAGAGAGGGAGGAGGGGGGAGGGGGAGGAGGATTCAGGAGGGAGGAGAAGGTGGCAAAGAGCTTCCTAGGGTTAGAGGCAGATGCTTGGAATTTAGAGTGGTAGAAAGTGGCTTTAGCAGCAGAGACAGAGGAGGAAATGTAGAGAGGAGGGAGTGAAAGGATGCCAGGTCCGCAGGGAGGCGAGCTTCCTCCATTTCCTCAGCTGCCCGGAGCTCTGTTCTGTGAGCTCGCAATGAGTCATCGAGCCACGGAGCGGGGAGGGAGGACCGAGCCGGCCTGGAGGATAGGGGACATAGAGAGTCAAAGGATGCAGAAAGGGAAGAGAGGAGGGTTGAGGAGGCAGAATCAGGAGAAAGGTTGGAGAAGGTATGAGCAGAGGGAAGAGATGATAGGATGGAAGAGGAGAGAGTAGCGGGGAGAGAGAGCGAAGGTTGGGACGGCGCGATACCATCCGAGTAGGGGCAGCAGTGTGGGAAGTGTTGGATGAGAGCGAGAGGGAAAAGGATACAAGGTAGTGGTCGGAGACTTGGAGGGGAGTTGCAATGAGGTTAGTGGAAGAACAGCATCTAGTAAAGATGAGGTCGAGCGCATTGCCTGCCTTGTGAGTAGGGGGGAAGGTGAGAGGGTGAGGTCAAAAGAGGAGGAGGAGGAAAGAAGGAGGCAGAGAGGAATGAGTCAAAGGTAGACTTGGGGAGGTTAAAGTCGCCCAGACTGTGAGAGGTGAGCCGTCCCAGGAAAGGAGCTTATCAAGGCATCAAGCTCATTGATGAACTCTCCGAGGGAACCTGGAGGGCGATAAATGATAAGGATGTTAAGCTTGAAAGGGCTGGTAACTGTGACAGCATGGAATTCAAAGGAGGCGATAGATAGATGGGTAAGGGGAGAGAGAGAGAATGACCACTTGGGAGAGATGAGGATCCGTGCCACCACCCCGCTGACCAGAAGCTCGGGGTGTGCGAGAACACGTGGGCGGACGAAGAGAGAGCAGTAGGAGTAGCAGTGTTATCTGTGGTGATCCATGTTTCCGTCAGTGCCAGGAAGTCGAGGACTGAGGGAGGCATAGGCTGAGATGAACTCTGCCTTGTTGGCCGCAGATCGGCAGTTCCAGAGGCTACCGGAGACCAGGAACCCACGTGGGTCGTGCGCGCTGGGACCACCAGATTAGGTGGCTGCGGCCACGCGGTGTGGAGCGCTTGTATGGTCTGTGCAGAGGAGAGAACAGGGATAGATAGACACATAGTTGACAGGGTACAGAAGAGGCTACGCTAATGCAAAGGAGGATTGAATGACAAGTGGACTACACGCCCGAATGTTCAGAAAGTTAAGCTTACGTAGCAAGAATCTTATTGACTAAAATGATTGAAATGATACGGTACTGCTGGAGTAGGCTAGCTGGTAGTGGCTATGTTGACACTACACTAATCAAGTCGCCTGGCCGAGTGTAATAGTTTCTACAGTGCTGCTATTCGGGGGCTAGCTGGCTAGCTAGCAGGTTGATTGCGTTACGTTACCTTAAAAGAACGACAATAGCTGGCTAGCTAACCTAGAAAATCGCTCTAGGCTACACAATTGTCTTAGATACAAAGACGGCTATGTAGCTAGCTAGCTACGATCAAACAAAACAAACCGTTGTACTGTAATAGTTACTACAGTGCTGCTATTCGGGGGCTAGCTGGCTAGCTACGTTAAAAGAACGACAATAGCTGGCCAGCTAACCTAGAAAATAGGTCTAGGCTACACAATTGTCTTAGATACAAAGACGGCTATGTAGCTAGCTAGCTACGATCAAACAAAACAAACCGTTGTACTGTAATAGTTACTACAGTGCTGCTATTCGGGGGCTAGCTGGCTAGCTATGTTAAAAGAACGACAATAGCTGGCCAGCTAACCTAGAAAATCGCTCTAGACTACACAATTGTCTTAGATACAAAGACGGCTATGTAGCTGGCTAGCTACGATCAAACAAATCAAACCGTTGTACTGTAATGAAGTGAAATGAAAATGTGATTATTATACCTTTATTTAACTAGGCAAGTCAGTTAAAGGACAAACTCATGTTTTCAATGACAGCCTACCAGGGAACAGTGGGTTAACTGTCTTGTTCAGGGGCAGAACGACAGATTTTGTATCTTGTCAGCTCAGGGGGTTTGAACATGCAACCTTGCGGTTACTAGTCCAATGCTCTAACCACTAGGCTACCCTGCAGTGTATTGGTGTGTGTGTGTGTGTGTGTGTGTGTGTGTGTGTGTGTGTGTGTGTGTGCGCGTGTGTGTTTACACTTAGAAAGGTATATACTTTTTACTCCATTCATTTTTCCTGACACCCAAAAGTACTTTATACTTAGATTTCTTTGATACTTACATATATTTATGTGTGGCTCAGTCGGTAGAGCATGGCGCTTGCAACGCCAAGCGTCGTGGGTTCGATTCCCGCTGGGGCCACCCATATGTAAAAAAAAAAAAAGAAAGTAGTGGCCCCAGCCGACTTGTAAGTCGCTTTGGACAAAAGCGTCTGCTAAATGGGATATATTTTGGGATATATAAAATACGTTTCTAAATTTTACTGGGTGACTTTCACTTTTTACTTGAATCATTCTCTATTAAGGTATCTTTACTTTTCCTCGAGTATGATAATTGAGTACTTTTTCAACTTTTGCTTAGAACCCTGTTAGCTCTAGCCATGCTATTCTAGTTGTACCAGCAGCACATTGGTGTCACTGTACTACAGAGTAGCTACCTAATTTTGTCTTGTTTTGATGCTATGGAAGCCCCACCAGACTGTGACGCAGAACTCAGCCTGTTAACGCAGTGCAGCTGAGAACTGTTCCGCTCTCAGCTAAATGTTCTGTGTGTGTGTGTGTGTGTGTGTGTGTGTGTGTGTGTGCGTGTGTGTGCGTGTGTGTGCGTCTGTGTGCGTGTGTGTGCGTGTGTGTGCGTATGTGTGTGTGTGTGAGAGAGAGAGTGTTTGTGTGTGTGTGTGTGTGTGTGTTTTCCTCTCAGCTAGATGTTATATGTGTAACCTGCTGAGCCTGGGAGAAAGACAGCGATGCCAAATGGAAAAACAAAAAGACACTTGGTGAAAATAAGAAATGTTTCCCCTTTAACCCCATAATGTCATGCTAGGCCTCAAGTCAGAGCACAGTGGTCCCTGTTCCTCACCTCTAGTCAGAGCACAGTGGTCCCTGTTCCTCACCTCTAGTCAGAGCACAGTGGTCCCTGTTCCTCACCTCTAGTCAGAGCACAGTGGTCCCTGTTCCTCACCTCTAGTCAGAGCACAGTGGTCCCTGTTCCTCACCTCTAGTCAGAGCACAGTGGTCCCTGTTCCTCACCTCTAGTCAGAGCACAGTGGTCCCTGTTCCTCACCTCTAGTCAGAGCACAGTGGTCCCTGTTCCTCACCTCTAGTCAGAGCACAGTGGTCCCTGTTCCTCACCTCTAGTCAGAGCACAGTGGTCCCTGTTCCTCACCTCTAGTCAGAGCACAGTGGTCCCTGTTCCTCACCTCTAGTCAGAGCACAGTGGTCCCTGTTCCTCACCTCTAGTCAGAGCACAGTGGTCCCTGTTCCTCACCTCTAGTCAGAGCACAGTGGTCCCTGTTCCTCACCTCTAGTCAGAGCACAGTGGTCCCTGTTCCTCACCTCTAGTCAGAGCACAGTGGTCCCTGTTCCTCACCTCTAGTCAGAGCACAGTGGTCCCTGTTCCTCACCTCTAGTCAGAGCACAGTGGTCCCTGTTCCTCACCTCTAGTCAGAGCACAGTGGTCCCTGTTCCTCACCTCTAGTCAGAGCACAGTGGTCCCTGTTCCTCACCTCTAGTCAGAGCACAGTGGTCCCTGTTCCTCACCTCTAGTCAGAGCACAGTGGTCCCTGTTCCTCACCTCTAGTCAGAGCACAGTGGTCCCTGTTCCTCACCTCTAGTCAGAGCACAGTGGTCCCTGTTCCTCACCTCTAGTCAGAGCACAGTGGTCCCTGTTC
>NW_027015498.1:0-11424 GCF_036934945.1 Oncorhynchus masou masou
CAGGACCTCCATAGCCAACCAGTAGTAACATTAACATGATGTTTTTATCTGGACGTGGTTCATCCAGGACCTCCACCAGCCAACCAGTAGTAACATTAACATGATGCTTTATCTGGACGTGGTTCTCCAGGACCTCCACCAGCCAACCAGTAGTAACATTAACATGATGCTTTATCTGGACGTGGTTCTACAGGACCTCCACCAGCCAACCAGTAGTAACATTAACATGATGCTTTATCTGGACGTGGTTCTACAGGACCTCCACCAGCCAAACCAGTAGTAACATTAACATGATGCTTTATCTGGACCTCCACCACAAACGTGATTCGTCTTTAGGACCTCCACCAGCCAACCAGTAGTAACATTAACATGATGCTTTATCTGGACGTGGTTCACCAGGACCTCCACCAACCAACCAGTAGTAACATTAACATGATGCTTTATCTGGACGTGGTTCTACAGGACCTCCACCAACCAACCAGTAGTAACATTAACATGATGCTTTATCTAGACGTGGTTATTAACATGATGCTTTATCTGACGTCAGGACCTCCACCAGCCAACAGTAGTAACATTAACATGATGCTTTATCTGGACGTCAGCCAACCAGTAGTTCGTCAGGAACTCCAGCAGCCAACCAGTAGTAACATTAACATGATGCTTTATCTGGACATGGTTCTACAGGACCTCCAGCAGCCAACCAGTTGTAACATTAACATGATGCTTTATTTATCTGGACCAGTTGTAACATTAACATGATGCTTTTATCCGCCAGTAACCTCCACCAGCCAACCAGTAGTAACATTAACATGATGCTTTATCTGGGCGTGGATCTCCAGGACCTCCACCAGCCAACCAGTAGTAACATTAACATGATGCTTTATCTGGACGTGGTTCATCAGGACCTCCACCAGCCAACCAGTAGTAACATTAACATGATGCTTTATCTGGACGTGGTTCATCAGGACCTCCACCAGCCAACCAGTAGTAACATTAACATGATGCTTTATCTGGACATGGTTCATCAGGACCTCCATCAGCCAACCAGTTGTAACATTAACATGATGCTTTATCTAGACCTGGTTCTACAGGACCTCCACCAGCCAAACAGTAGTAAGATTAACATGTGCTTTATCTGGACGTGGTTCTCCAGGACCTCCACCAGCCAACCAGTAGTAACATTAACATGATGCTTTATCTGGACGTGGTTCTACAGGACCTCCACCAGCCAACCAGTAGTAACATTAACATGATGCTTTATCTAGACTTGGTTCACCAGGACCTCCACCAGCCAACCAGTAGTACCATTAACATGATGCTTTATCTGGACGTGGTTCGTCAGGACCTCCAGCAGCCAACCAGTTGTAACATTAAC
Organism: Oncorhynchus masou masou; assembly: GCF_036934945.1. Lineage (NCBI taxonomy): Eukaryota > Metazoa > Chordata > Actinopteri > Salmoniformes > Salmonidae > Oncorhynchus > Oncorhynchus masou. The sequence goes on from NW_027015498.1 coordinate 1,376, forward strand.
ATGATGCTTTATCTGGACGTGGTTCATCAGGACCTTCACCAGCCAACCAGTAGTAACATCAACATGATGCTTTATCTGGACGTGGTTCTCCAGGACCTCCACCAGCCAACCAGTAGTAACATTAACATGATGCTTTATCTGGACGTGGTTCATCAGGACCTCCACCAGCCAACCAGTAGTAACATTAACATGATGCTTTATCTGGACGTGATTCGTCAGGACCTCCACCAGCCAACCAGTAGTAACATTAACATGATGCTTTATCTGGACGTGGTTCACCAGGACCTCCACCAGCCAACCAGTAGTAACATTAACATGATGCTTTATCTGGACGTGGTTCTACAGGACCTCCACCAGCCAACCAGTAGTAACATTAACATGATGCTTTATCTAGACGTGGTTCGTCAGGACCTCCACCAGCCAACCAGTAGTAACATTAACATGATGCTTTATCTGGACGTGGTTCGTCAGGAACTCCAGCAGCCAACCAGTAGTAACATTAACATGATGCTTTATCTGGACATGGTTCTACAGGACCTCCAGCAGCCAACCAGTTGTAACATTAACATGATGCTTTATCTGGACGTGGTTCGTCAGGACCTCCACCAGCCAACCAGTAGTAACATTAACATGATGCTTTATCTGGACGTGGATCTCCAGGACCTCCACCAGCCAACCAGTAGTAACATTAACATGATGCTTTATCTGGACGTGGTTCATCAGGACCTCCACCAGCCAACCAGTAGTAACATTAACATGATGCTTTATCTGGGCGTGGTTCATCAGGACCTCCACCAGCCAACCAGTAGTAACATTAACATGATGCTTTATCTGGACATGGTTCATCAGGACCTCCATCAGCCAACCAGTTGTAACATTAACATGATGCTTTATCTAGACCTGGTTCTACAGGACCTCCACCAGCCAAACAGTAGTAAGATTAACATGTACTTTATCTGACGTGGTTCTCCAGGACCTCCACCAGCCAAACCAGTAGTAACATTAACATGATGCTTTATCTGGCGTGGTTCTACAGGACCTCCACCAGCCAACCAGTAGTAACATTAACATGATGCTTTATCTAGACTTGGTTCACCAGGACCTCCACCAGCCAACCAGTAGTACCATTAACATGATGCTTTATCTGGACGTGGTTCGTCAGGACCTCCAGCAGCCAACCAGTTGTAACATTAACATGATGCTTTATCTGGACGTGGTTCATCAGGACCTTCACCAGCCAACCAGTAGTAACATCAACATGATGCTTTATCTGGACGTGGTTCTCCAGGACCTCCACCAGCCAACCAGTAGTAACATTAACATGATGCTTTATTATCATCAGGACCTCCACCAGCCAACCAGTAGTAACATTAACATGATGCTTTATCTGGACGTGGTCTGTCAGGACCTCCACCAGCCAACCAGTAGTAACATTAACATGATGCTTTATCTGGACGTGGTTCTACAGGACCTCCAACCAGTTGTAACATTAACATGATGCTTTATCTGGACCTGGTTCTACAGGACCTCCACCAGCCAACCAGTAGTAAGATTAACATGTGCTTTATCTGGACGTGGTTCTCCAGGACCTCCACCAGCCAACCAGTAGTAACATTAACATGATGCTTTATCTAGACTTGGTTCACCAGGACCTCCACCAGCCAACCAGTAGTAACATTAACATGATGCTTTATCTGGACGTGGTTCGTCAGGACCTCCACCAGCCAACCAGTAGTAACATTAACATGATGCTTTATCTGGACATGGTTCTACAGGACCTCCACCAGCCAACCAGTAGTAACATTAACATGATGCTTTATCTGGGCGTGGTTCGTCAGGACCTCCACCAGCCAACCAGTAGTAACATTAACATGATGCTTTATCTGGACGTGGTTCGTCAGGACCTCCACCAGCCAACCAGTAGTAACATTAACATGATGCTTTATCTGGACGTGGTTCATCAGGACCTCCACCAGCCAACCAGTAGTAACATTAACATGATGCTTTATCTGGACGTGGTTCTACAGGACCTCCACCAGCCAACCAGTAGTAACATTAACATGATACTTTATCTGGACATGGTTCTACAGGACCTCCACCAGCCAACCAGTAGTAACATTAACATGATGCTTTATCTGGACGTGGTTCATCAGGACCTCCACCAGCCAACCAGTAGTAACATTAACATGATGCTTTCTCTGGACGTGGTTCGTCAGGACATCCACCAGCCAACCAGTAGTAACATTAACATGATGCTTTATCAGGACCTCCACCAGCCAACCAGTAGTAACATTAACATGATGCTTTATGTGGACGTGGTTCGTCAGGACCTCCACCAGCCAACCAGTAGTAACATTAACATGATGCTTTATCTGGACGTGGTTCTACAGGACCTCCACCAGCCAACCAGTAGTAACATTAACATGATGCTTTATCTGGACGTGGTTCATCAGGACCTCCACCAGCCAACCAGTAGTAACATTAACATGATGCTTTATCTGGACGTGGTTCGTCAGGACCTCCACCAGCCAACCAGAAGTAACATTAACATGATGCTTTATCTGGACGTGGTTCATCAGGACCTCCACCAGCCAACCAGTAGTAACATTAACATGATGCTTTATCAGGACCTCCACCAGCCAACCAGTAGTAACATCAACATGATGCTTTATCTAGACTTGGTTCACCAGGACCTCCACCAGCCAACCAGTAGTAACATCAACATGATGCTTTATCTGGACGTGGTTCTACAGGACCTCCACCAGCCAACCAGTAGTAACATTAACATGATGCTTTATCTGGACATGGTTCATCAGGACCTCCACCAGCCAACCAGTAGTAACATTAACATGATGCTTTATCTGACGTGGTTCTACAGGACCTCCACCAGCCAACCAGTAAAAACATTAACATGATGCTTTATCTGGACATGGTTCTACAGGACCTCCACCAGCCAACCAGTAGTAACATTAACATGATGCTTTATCTGGACGTGGTTCTACAGGACCTCCACCAGCCAACCAGTAGTAACATTAACATGATGCTTCATCTGGACGTGGTTCTACAGGACCTCCACCAGCCAACCAGTAGTAACATTAACATGATGCTTTATCTGGACGTGGTTCATCAGGACCTCCACCAGCCAACCAGTAGTAACATTAACATGATGCTTTATCTGGACGTGGTTCTACAGTACCTCCACCATCCAACCAGTAGTAACATTAACATGATGCTTTATCTGGACGTGGTTCTACTGGACCTCCACCAGCCAACCAGTAGTAACATTAACATGATGCTTTATCTGGACGTGGTTCTAAAGGACCTCCAGCAGCCAACCAGTAGTAACATTAACATGATGCTTTATCTGGACGTGGTTCTACAGGACCTCTACCAGCTAACCAGTAGTAACATTAACATGATGCTTTATCTGGACGTGGTTCTACAGGACCTCCACCAGCCAACCAGTAGTAACATTAACATGATGCTTTATCTGGACGTGGTTCTACAGGACCTCCACCAGCCAACCAGTAGTAACATTAACGTGATGCTTCATCTGGACGTGGTTCTACAGGACCTCCACCAGCCAACCAGTAGTAACATTAACATGATGCTTTATCTGGACGTGGTTCTACAGGACCTCCAGCAGCCAACCAGTAGTAACATTAACATGATGCTTTATCTGGACGTGGTTCTACAGGACCTCCACCAGCCAACCAGTAGTAACATTAACATGATGCTTTATCTGGACGTGGTTCGTCAGGACCTCCAGCAGCCAACCAGTAGTAACATTAACATGATGCTTTATCTGGACGTGGTTCTACAGGACCTCCACCAGCCAACCAGTAGTAACATTAACATGATGCTTTATCTGGACGTGGTTCTACAGTACCTCCACCAGCCAACCATTAGTAACATTAACGTTATGCTTTATCTGGACGCGGTTCATCATGACCTCCACCAGCCAACCAGTAGTAACATTAACATGATGCTTTATCTGGACGTGGTTGATCAGGACCTCCACCAGCCAACCAGTAGTAACATTAACATGATGCTTTATCTGGACGTGGTTCTACAGGACCTCCACCAGCCAAATCAGTAGTAACATTAACATTGATGCTTCATCTGGGCGTGGTTCTACAGGACTCCACCAGCCAACCAGTAGTAACATTAACGTGATGCTTCATCTGGACGTGGTTCGTCAGGACCTCCACCAGCCAACCAGTAGTAACATTAACATGATGCTTTATCTGGACGTGGTTCTACAGGACCTCCAGCAGCCAACCAGTAGTAACATTAACATGATGCTTTATCTGGACGTGGTTCTACAGGACCTCCACCAGCCAACCAGTAGTAACATTAACATGATGCTTTATCTACGTGGTTCGTCAGGACCTCCAGCAGCCAACCAGTAGTAACATTAACATGATGCTTTATCTGGACGTGGTTCTACAGGACCTCCACCAGCCAACCAGTAGTAACATTAACATGATGCTTTATCTGGACGGGTTCGTCAGGACCTCCACCAGCCAACCAGTAGTAACATTAACATGATGCTTTATCTGGACGTGGTTCTACAGGACCTCCACCAGCCAACCAGTAGTAACATTAACATGATGCTTTCTCTGGACGTGGTTCTACAGGACCTCCACCAGCCAACCAGTAGTAACATTAACATGATGCTTTATCTGGACGTGGTTCTACAGGACCTCCACCAGCCAACCAGTAGTAACATTAACATGATGCTTTATCTGGACGTGGTTCGTCAGGACCTCCACCAGCCAACCAGTAGTAACATTAACATGATGCTTTATCTGGACGTGGTTCTACAGGACCTCCACCAGCCGAAGCTAAGTAGTAACATTAACATGATGCCTTCTAATTGCAGTCGCTGTACTCATAGCATACAGGAGAACGATCGCCTTAAGGCGAGGATAGCTGTGCTACAAGCCCAGCTTCAGACTGAATCGTTAGGCAAGGGTAATTGAAGTGTAGGAAAGAGTCTCACAACTCAATCTCTGGGTAAACTGTTTTCTGCTCCTCCCAAAAGATTGAATTTGGAGAAATTTGGGCCTCTTTCTGGGACTCACCCACAAACAGGACAAAGCCTGGCCTGTTGAGGAGTGACGGACTCCATCCTAGCTGGAGGGGTGCTCTCATCTTATCTACGAACATAGACAGGACTCTAACTCCTCTAGCTCCACAATGAAATAGGGTGCAGGCCAGGCAGCAGGCTGTTAGCCAGCCTGCCAGCTTAGTGGAGTCTGCCACTAGCTACAGTCAGTGTAGTCAGCTCAGCTATCAACATTGAGACTGTGTCTGTGCCTCGACCCAGGTTGGGAAAAACTAAACATGGCGGTGTTTCCCTTAGCAAACTCACTAGATAAAGACCTCCTCCATTCCTGTCATTATTGAAAGAGATCGTGATACCTCACATCACATAATAGGGCTACTTAATGTTAGATCCCTTACTTCAAAGGCAATTATAGTCAATTAACTAATCACTAATCATAATCTTGATGTGTTTGGCCTGACTGAAACATGGCTTAAGCTTGATGAATTTATTGTGTTAAATGAGGCCTCTCCTCCTGGTTACACTAGTGACCATATCCCCCGTTTATCCCGCAAAGGCGGAGGTGTTGCTAACATGTACGATAGCAAATTTCAATTTACCAAAAAAATAAAGACTGTGCTTTTGTCTTTTGAGCTTCTAGTCATGAAATCTATGCAGCCTACTCAATCACTTTAAAAAATTCCCTCCCTGTAAGCCTGTGTTTGAGACATAAGGAAGTGGATGGTGGCCAATGTTCTACTTTTAAACTCAGGCAAAATGGAGATGCTAGTTCTAGGTCCCAAGAAACAAAGAGATCTTCTGTTGAATATGACAATTAATCTTGATGGTTGTACAGTCGTCTCAAATAAAACTGTGAAGGACCTCGGCGTTACTCTGGACCCTGATCTCTCTTTTGACGAACATACAGTGCCAGGCCTGTTTCAAGGTTTGAAACTTGACTTGATCCAAAGAATGTGATCATATTAACCCAGTGCAAGCCTCCCTACACTGGCTTCCTGTCAAGGCTCAGGCTGATGTCAAGGTTTTAACCTACCAAGCATTACATGGGCCTGCTCCTACCTATCTTTCCGATTTGGTGTTGCCATACATACCAACACGTACGCTACGGTCACAAGACGTAGGTCTCCTTACTGTCCCCAGAATTTCTGAGCAAACAGCTGGAGTCAGGGCTTTCTCCTATAGAGCTCCATTTTTATGGAATCGTCTGCCTACCCATGTGAGAGACGCAGACTCGGTCTCGACCTTTAAGTCTTTACAGAAGAATAATCTCTTCAGTGGGTCATATGATTGACTATAGTCTGACCCACAAGTGTGAAGGTGAACGGAAAGGCACTGGAGCATCAGATGATGTAAGAAGGACATTATAAATGCATTTGATTGATTGACCTATCCTTAGATCCATCCCTGTGTAGAGAGGTATCCTATTTCGCCTCCTCCCTAGGGATGTTAGTCCAGCCTCCTCCCCAGGGATGTTAGTTTCATCCCTGTGTAGGGAGGTATCCTGTCAGCCTCCTCCCTAGGGATGTTAGTCCAGACTCCTCCCCAGGGATGTTAGTTCAGCCTCCTCCCCAGGGATGTTAGTTCAGACTCCTCCCCAGGGATGTTAGTCCAGACTCCTCCCCAGGGATGTTAGTTCAGCCTCCTCCCCAGAGATGTTAGTCCAGACTCCTCCCCAGGGATGTTAGTTCAGCCTCCTCCCCAGAGATGTTAGTTCAGCCTCCCCAGGGATGTTAGTTCAGCCTCCTCCCCAGGGATGTTAGTTCAGCCTCCCCCGGGGATGTTAGTTCAGCCTCCTCCCCAGGGATGTTAGTTCAGCCTCCTCCCCAGGGATGTTAGTTCAGCCTCCTCCCCAGGGATGTTAGTTCAGCCTCCTCCCCAGGGATGTTAGTTCAGCCTCCTCCCCAGGGATGTTAGTTCAGCCTCCTCCCCAGGATGTTAGTTCAGCCCTCCCCTCCAGACTCCTCCCCAGGGATGTTAGTTCAGCCTCCTCCCCAGGGATGTTAGTTCAGCCTCCTCCCCAGGGATGTTAGTTCAGCCTCCTCCCCACGGATGTTAGTCCAGACTCCTCCCCAGGGATGTTAGTTCAGCCTCCTCCCCCGGGGATGTTAGTTCAGCCTCCTCCCCAGGGATGTTAGTCCAGCCTCCTCCCCAGGGATGTTAGTTCAGCCTCCTCCCCAGGGATGTTAGTCCAGACTCCTCCCCCAGGGATGTTAGTTAGCCTCCTCCCAGGATGAGTTCAGCCTCCTCCCCAGGGATGTTAGTTCAGCCTCCTCCCCCAGGGATGTTAGTTCAGCCTCCTCCCCAGGGATGTTAGTTCAGCCTCTTCCCCAGGGATGTTAGTTCAGCCTCCTCCCCAGGGATGTTAGTTCAGCCTCCTCCCCAGGGATGTTAGTTCAGCCTCCTCCCCAGGGATGTTAGTCCAGACTCCTCCCCAGGGATGTTAGTCCAGACTCCTCCCCAGGGATGTTAGTTCAGCCTCCTCCCCAGGGATGTTAGTTCAGCCTCCTCCCCCAGGGATGTTAGTTCAGCCTCCTCCCCAGGGATGTTAGTCCAGACTCCTCCCCAGGGATGTTAGTCCAGACTCCTCCCCAGGGATGTTAGTCCTTCCCCGGTGAATGTATTATAAAGACAGAGATAGATGTTGTGTTATAATCTAATATAATGTGTTGTGAGTTTAAAAATCAAATATATTTTAGCAAACATAGAGATTAAATTTACACAAAAATAATGTTGAATACTAAAATGTATTTATACTGAACCATGTTTCATGAGCTGAATTATATGAGCTCAAATATTCCATACGCACAAAAAGCTTATTTCTCTCAAGTATGTCCTGTTAGTGAGCATTTCTCCTTTGCCAAGATAATCCATCCATTTGACAGGTGTGGCATATCAAGAAGCTGATTAAACAGCATGGTCATTACACAGGTGCACCTTGTGCTGGGGACAGTAAAGGCAACTGTACAATGTGCAGTATTGTCAAACAACACAAGGCCACAGATGTCTCAGGCTTTGATTAAGCGTATACTTGGTATGCTGACTGCAGGAATGTCCACCAGAGCTGTTGCCAGAGATGTTAATTTCTCTCCCATAAGCTGCCTCCAACGTTGTTTTAGAGAATTTGGCAGAACCTCCAACCGGCCTCAGAACCACAGACCACGTGTAACCACACCAGCCCAGGACCTCCCCATCCGGCTTCTTCACCTATAGGATCGTCTGAGACCAGCCAACCAGACAGCTGATGAACCTGAGGAGTATTTCTGTCTGTCATGTTGAGGGGAAAAACTCATTCTGATTGGCTGGGCCTGGCTCCCCAAGGGGCGGCCATGGCTTCCCAGTGGGTGGGCCTATGCCCTCCCAGGCCCTCCATGGCTGTCCCCTGTCCATTCATGTGAAATCCGTAGATTAGTGAATAATTTTTTTCAATTGACTGCTTTCCTTATAGGAACTGCATGCTTGTCTTTAATTAATGCTGACATATTTACAGATCTCTAATTCTCAGTTTTGCCTATAAAGTGTTTGAAGACTCAGTTTGTGGTGTAATGCAGAGGAACAAGTGAAGAGATGCTGTCAGTGGGGCGTGGGGGGGGCAAATGAAGAGATGCTGTCAGTGGGGCGTGGGGGGGGCAAATGAAGAGATGCTGTCAGTGGGGCGTGGGGGGGCAAATGAAGAGATGCTGTCAGTGGGGGGGGCAAATGAAGAGATGCTGTCAGTGGGGGGCGTGGGGGGGGGCAAATGAAGAGATGCTGTCAGTGGGGGGGGGACAAGTGAAGAGATGCTGTCAGTGGGGGGGGGCAAATGAAGAGATGCTGTCAGTGGGGGGGCAAGTGAAGAGATGCTGTCAGTGGGGGGGGACAAGTGAAGAGATGCTGTCAGTGGGGGGGGGCAAATGAAGATGCTGTCAGTGGGGGGGCAAGTGAAGAGATGCTGTCAGTGGGGCGTGGGGGGGGAACAAGTGAAGAGATGCTGTCAGTGGGGGGAACAAGTGAAGAGATGCTGTCAGTGGGGGGGGGGGGGGCAAGTGCAGAGATGCTGTCAGTGGGGGGGCAAGTGCAGAATGCTGTCAGTGGGGGGGGGGGCAAGTGCAGAGATGCTGTCAGTGGGGGGGGGGCAAGTGCAGAGATGCTGTCAGTGGGGGGGCAAGTGCAGAGATGCTGTCAGTGGGGGGGGCAAGTGCAGAGATGCTGTCAGTGGGGGGGGGGCAAGTGCAGAGATGCTGTCAGTGGGGCGTGGGGGGATGACAAATGAAGAGATGCTGTCAGTGGGGGGGGGGACAAGTGCAGAGATGCTGTCAGTGGGGGGGGGGACAAGTGCAGAGATGCTGTCAGTGGGGGGGGACAAGTGCAGAGATGCTGTCAGTGGGGGGGAACAAGTGAAGAGATGCTGTCAGTGGGGGGGGAACAAGTGAAGAGATGCTGTCAGTGGGGGGGGCAAATGAAGAGATGCTGTCAGTGGGGGGGCAAATGAAGAGATGCTGTCAGTGGGGGGGGCAAATGAAGAGATGCTGTCAGTGGGCGTGGGGGGGCAAATGAAGATGCTGTCAGTGGGGGGGGACAAGTGAAGAGATGCTGTCAGTGGGGGGACAAGTGAAGAGATGCTGTCAGTGGGGGGGACAAGTGAAGAGATGCTGTCAGTGGGGGGGACAAGTGCATAGATGCTGCCAGTGGGGGGAACAAGTGAAGAGATGCTGTCAGTGGGAGGGGGGGAACAAATGAAGAGATGCTGTCAGTGGGAGGGGGAACAAGTGAAGAGATGCTGTCAGTGGGAGGGGGAACAAATGAAGAGATGCTGTCAGTGGGGGGGGGCAAGTGCAGAGATGCTGTCAGTGGGGGGGACAAGTGAAGGGATGCTTTGTCAGTGGGGCTGTGGGGGGACGGCAAATGAAGAGATGCTGTCAGTGGGGGGGGGGAACAAGTGAAGAGATGCTGTCAGTGGGGGGGAACAAGTGAAGAGATGCTGTCAGTGGGGGGGACAAGT
>NW_027015499.1:0-11423 GCF_036934945.1 Oncorhynchus masou masou
CTTACACAGGGCAGAGATGTGACCCCTCTGTCAGCCTGTCTGATCCTACACAGAGTAGAGATGTGACCACTCTTTCAGCCTGTCTGATCCTATTTGGACATTAAACTATAGTCTTCAGCCAGAGATCAAATTCAACAGGATATGCTGTATCAAATAAGTGTTCTATAAATAATTAAACTGGATATGCTGTATCAGGTTAGTGTTCTTTAAACAATTAAACAGGATATGCTGTATCAAATAAGTGTTCTATAAATAATTAAACAGGATATGCTGTATCAGGTGAGTGTTCTAGAAATATTTCAACAGGATATGCTGTATCAGGTGAGTGTTCTATAAATAATTCAACAGGATATGCTGTATCAGGTGAGTGTTCTATAAATAATTCAACAGGATATGCTGTATCAGGTGAGTGTTCTATAAATAATTCAACAGGATATGCTGCATCAGGTGAGTGTTCTATAAATAATTCAACAGGATATGTTGTATCAGGTTAGTGTTCTATAAATAATTCAACAGGATATGCTGCATCAGGTGAGTGTTCTATAAATAATTCAACAGGATATGCTGTATCAGGTTAGTGTTCTATAAATAATTCAACAGGATATGCTGCATCAGGTGAGTGTTCTATAAATAATTCAACAGGATATGCTGTATCAGGTGAGTGTTCTATAAATAATTCAACAGGATATGCTGCATCAGGTGAGTGTTCTATAAATAATTCAACAGGATATGCTGCATCAGGTGAGTGTTCTATAAATAATTCAACAGGATATGCTGTATCAGGTGAGTGTTCTATAAATAATTCAACAGGATATGCTGCATCAGGTGAGTGTTCTATAAATAATTCAACAGGATATGTTGTATCAGGTTAGTGTTCTATAAATAATTCAACAGGATATGCTGTATCAGGTTAGTGTCCTATAAATAATTCAACAGGATATGTTGTATCAGGTTAGTGTTCTATAAATAATTCAACAGGATATGCTGTATCAGGTGAGTGTTCTATAAATATTTCAACAGGATATGCTGTATCAGGTGAGTGTTCTATAAATAATTCAACAGGATATGCTGTATCAGGTTAGTGCTCTATAAATAATTCAACAGGATATGTTGTATCAGGTTAGTGTTCTATAAATAATTCAACAGGATATGTTGTATCAGGTTAGTGTTCTATAAATAATTCAACAGGATATGCTGTATCAGGTGAGTGTTCTATAAATAATTCACCAGGATATGCTGTATCAGCTTAGTGTTCTATAAATAATTCAACAGGATATGCTGTATCAGGTTAGTGTTCTATAAATAATTCAACAGGATATGTTGTATCAGGTGAGTGTTCTATAAATAATTCAACAGGATATGCTGTATCAGGTGAGTGTTCTACCGTGGAGGCTGCTGCGGGGAGGACGGCTCATAATAATGTCTGGAATGGTATCAAACACATGGTTTCTATGTGTTTGATACCATTCCATTGACTCCATTACAGCCATTATTATGAGCCGTCCTCCCTTCAGCAGCCTCCACTGGTGTACTATAAATATTGCCTTGGTGTGTGTCTTGTGCAGATCTATCTATAAAAATCACAGCTTTTCTGAAAGATTTCTTTACAGTCAACTATCTTCTTCAGGACTGTCTCTCAGCATGTTTTGTCTCCAGTTTAGAGCGGTGATATTGGCCCAGGTCCTTGACACTGTGACAGACCCAGTGAAATAACGTCACCTACACAGGCACTAAAATAATCCACATATTCCCAATGTGTGCCAGGTTATAGGTGATATCTACAGGTTGAAGGCGAAAGCCTCTACTTCTATGTCAAAAACAAAACCAAAACACTACAGTAAATACTACAGTAATGTCTGCAAAACACTACAGTAAATATTACAGTATAGTACAATCCACAAAACACTACATGAATTACTATAGTGTACTGTATATACACTACAGTTTTATTTTCCTAGAGTACTTATATGATAGTTAACTGTAAACACTACAGTATACTACAGTAAACACTACAGTGAATACTACAGTAAAGTCTGCAAAAACACTACAGTGAATACTATAGTATTTATACCGTAGTATACTATAGTATTTTCTTCTTGTGGGAAGCTGTGAGAGGGTAGATGGGAGAGGATGTGACAGCTGTGTGGGGCTGCTTTGGAGTTGAGTTGCAGTCCAACAGACCGTGATCTCACAGGCAAAGCCAAGGTATATTAGCACAAGCAAGCACCAGCGTATTGCACAGGACACTGACAATTCCATGAACAGTTTATGCTTGTCAACCTGGTAAATTGGCTGTACACTACAGTAGATTTGTCCTATAGTGCAGTCATCAAGATATGTATATAATGATACAGGCCCAATATAGCTTGCCTATCTCTGATTTGATGTAATTATGCACTGTAAAAGTAGATATAATTCTACGATATATGGGCTATATAAAGACAAGTAAACTTGTGTCATAGAGGTCACTTGTGTGGCAGTTGTTGGATACGGTGGAAAGTCAAGTCAGTGGGAAGTGATAGGCTACACTTCTTAAACTTTCATCAGTATGTGTCTACACCAGCCGTGGAGTTGGAGAGAGGGTAAAAATATCCCCAGTCTGTGTCCAGAGGACAGCAGGGGGAGGTCTCAGGCTCGGCTCTGCTCTCTGTGGTTAATACACGGCTGTTAACACTCTGCTCTGACACACCACCCGATGACACTTCAGAAACCACGAAGGGCATGCCGGTAAGCTGAGAGAGAGGTGATGGGGGCCACAGTTCCAGATTGGGGTCACTAGTTTGCACGACGGATGGACTTGACTCTGTTCAAATGGTCGCAGATGACATTACTGGGACATTTCGGTCTCCTTCTGCTGTATGCCAAGATCAGAACAGGGCAACAGGCTTAGGGTGAGATAAGCTTAAAAATACTACAATAGGCCTAGCCAAGACATTATAAGCACAGGTGAGATAATTAATAGATGGAGGACTTCTTAAAAAGGTGCTGAGAGCAATGACTGACAGCACCTGCATCCATGTACTCAAGACCAAATAAAAAATGGTTGAACAAAAGGCATTGTCAATATAATCTCTGTGGTCATAACATAGGCTATACTACCATTCCCATACACGTCTGGTCTCTCATACATACATCTGGTACCCTCCTCCCATAGACACGTCTGGTACCCTCCTCTCCCATACATACATCTGGTACCCCTCCCTCTCCCATACACGTTTGGTACCCTCCTCTCCCATACATACATCTGGTACCTCCTCTCCCATACACACGTTTGTTCCCTCCTCTCCTCCCCACCACGTCTGTTACCCTCCTCTCCCATACATACATCTGTTAACCTCCTCTCCCATACACCGTCTGGTACCCTCCTCTCCCATACATACATCTGGTACCTCCTCCCATACATACATCTGGTACCCTCCTCTCCCATACACAGGTCCTGGTACCTCCTCTCCCATACACACGACTGGTACCCTCCTCTCCCATACATACACTGGTACCCTCCTCTCCCATAGACAACGTCCTGGTACCCTCCTCTCCCATACATACATCTGGTACCCTCCTCTCCCATACACACGTTTGGTACCCTCCTCTCATACACACGTCTGGTACCCTCCTCTCCCATACACACGTTTGGTACCCTCCTCTCCCATACACACGTCTGGTACCCTCCTCTCCCCACACACACATCTGGGTACCCTCCTCTCCCATACATACATCTGGTACCCTCCTCTCCCATATATACATCTGGTACCCTCCTCTCCCATACACAGGTCTGGTACCCTCCTCCTCCCACCACCCTCCTCTCCCACACACAGGTCTGATACCCTCCTCGTCGGTACCCTCCTCTCCCTCGTCTGGTACCCTCCTCTCCACGTCTGGTACCTCACCTCTACAGGTCTGAGTACCCTCCTCTCCCCACCACGTCTGATACCCTCCTCTCCCACACAGGTCTTATACCCTCCTCTCCCACCACAGGTCTTATACCCTCCTCTCCCACACACAGGTCTGATACCCTCCTCTCCACACAGGTCTGATACCCTCCTCTCCCCCACCCCGTCTGATGCCCTCTCTCCACACACAGGTCTTATACCCTCTCTCTCCCACACACAGGTCTGATACCCTCCTCTCCACACGTCTGTTACACCACGTCTGATACCGTCTCCTCCTCTCCCACACACAGGTCTGATACCCTCCTCTCACACCAGGTCAGTACCCTCTCCCACACACAGGTCTGATGCCCTCCTCTCCCATGCTCTCGTCTGATACCCTCCTCTCCCACACAAGGTCTGATACCCTCCTCTCTCCCACACACAGGTCTGATACCCTCCTCTCTCCCACCCAGGTCTGATACCCTCCTCTCCCACACAGGTCTGATACCCTCCTCTCCCACACAGGTCTGATACCCTCCTCTCCCACACAGGTCTGATACCCTCCTCTCCCACACACAGGTCTGATACCCTCCTCTCCCACACACACAGGTCTGATACCCTCCTCTCCCACACAGGTCTGATACCCTCCTCTCCCACACAGGTCTGATACCCTCCTCTCCCACACAGGTCTGATACCCTCCTCTCCCACACACAGGTCTGATACCTTCCTCTCCTAAGTCTCGACCCGAAAGACTGAAAACAAATTATTGAAATACCCTCTGTGTCAGGAAACCTGCACTAGTGGAATATACTACCCCCATATATAAACAGGTGGATTCGGGTAGGTAGGCCTATGTTATCTCCACTTTCCTTTAACATTACCATGTTGTCACAAAACGACTCATTACCTGGATGTGTGCCTGAATGATAACAGTCAGGGAAAACGACTCAATACATGGATGTGTGCCTGAATGATAACAGTCAGGGAAAACGACTCATTACCTGGATGTGTGCCTGAATGATAACAGTCAGGGAAAACGACTCAATACATGGATGTGTGCCTGAATGATAACAGTCAGGGAAAACGACTCAATACATGGATGTGTGCCTGAATGATAACAGTCAGAGAAAACAACTTGATACATGGATGTGTGCCTGAATGATAACAGTCAGGGAATACGACTCAATACCTGGATGTGTGCCTGAATGATAACAGTCAGGGAAAACGACTCAATACCTGGATGTGTGCCTGAATGATAACAGTCAGGGAAAACGACTCAATACCTGGATGTGTGCCTGAATGATAACAGTCAGGGAAAACGACTCAATACCTGGATGTGTGCCTGAATGATAACAGTCAGGGAAAACGACTCAATACATGGATGTGTGCCTGAATGATAACAGTCAGGGAAAACGACTCAATACATGGTTGTGTGCCTGAATGATAACAGTCAGGGAAAACGACTCAATACATGGATGTGTGCCTGAATGATAACAGTCAGGGAAAACGACTCAATACCTGGATGTGTGCCTAAATGATAACAGTCAGGGAAAACGACTCAATACATGGATGTGCGCCTTAATGATAACAGTCAGGGAAAACGACTCAATACCTGGATGTGTGCCTGAATGATAACAGTCAGGGAAAACGACTCAATACATGGATGTGTGCCTGAATGATAACAGTCAGGGAAAACGACTCAATACATGGATGTGTGCCTGAATGATAACAGTCAGGGAAAACGACTCAATACCTGGATGTGTGCCTGAATGATAACAGTCAGGGAAAACGACTAAATACATGGATGTGTGCCTGAATGATAACAGTCAGGGAAAACGACTCAATACATGGATGTGTGCCTGAATGATAACAGTCAGGGAAAACGACTCAATACATGGATATGTGCCTGAATGATAACAGTCAGGAAAAACGACTCATTACCTGGATGTGTGCCTGAATGATAACAGTCAGGGAAAACGACTCAATACATGGATGTGTGCCTGAATGATAACAGTCAGGGAAAGCGACTCGATACATGGATGTGTGCCTGAATGATAACAGTCAGGGAAAGCGACTCGATACATGGATGTGTGCCTGAATGATAACAGTCAGGGAAAGCGACTCAATACATGGATGTGTGCCTGAATGATAACAGTCAGGGAAAACGACTCAATACATGGATGTGTGCCTGAATGATAACAGTCAGGGAAAACGACTCAATACATGGATGTGTGCCTGAATGATAACAGTCAGGGAAAACGACTCAATACATGGATGTGTGCCTGAATGATAACAGTCAGGAAAAACGACTCATTACCTGGATGTGTGCCTGAATGATAACAGTCAGGAAAAACGACTCATTACCTGGATGTGTGCCTGAATGATAACAGTCAGGGAAAGCGACTCAATACATGGATGTGTGCCTGAATGATAACAGTCAGGGAAAGCGACTCGATACATGGATGTGTGCCTGAATGATAACAGTCAGGGAAAACGACTCGATACATGGATGTGTGCCTGAATGATAACAGTCAGGGAAAGCGACTCAATACATGGATGTGTGCCTGAATGATAACAGTCAGGGAAAACGACTCAATACATGGATGTGTGCCTGAATGATAACAGTCAGGAAAACGACTCAATACATGGATGTGTGCCTGAATGATAACAGTCAGGGAAAACGACTCAATACATGGATGTGTGCCTGAATGATAACAGTTATGTATCAGGGACAGAGAACATGGCAATAAAAAGTATTATGAGAATTACAAACTCTTCATAAAAGTAAACCGCCGCGGCTACAATGGATACGCTCATTCCCAAGCCTATCAAACGCTTTAGCCAAATCCACGTAATCAACTAGACATTATGGGCAACAAACGACTCAAAACACTCTACAAAACGTTTTCAGTGACGTGAATAAAGTGTGAATGTCCGACTGTCTTAGGCAACTTGAAAAAGAGTTTGCATAGGAGAAAATGTGCTCTAGAGTCACAGTGCGCGACAAGGTGTGGAATGGACATCTTCGGCAGTTTGTGTTTTTGTGGTTGAGGTGGAGGACAGCTACACATCCAGGTAATGAGTCGTTTTTCCTGACTGTTATCATTCAGGCACACATCCATGTATTGAGTCGTTTTCCCTGACTGTTATCATTCAGGCACACATCCATGTATTGAGTCGTTTTCCCTGACTGTTATCATTCAGGCACACATCCATGTATTGAGTCGTTTTCCCTGACTGTTATCATTCAGGCACACATCCATGTATTGAGTCGTTTTCCCTGACTGTTATCATTCAGGCACACATCCATGTATCGAGTCCCTGAATGTTTCCGGTTCCGGTTGGAGCGAGCGGCCGCATCTACACTTCGGTCCGCAGGTAGTATAACAGGTAGTATAACTTTTTATAACTTTTCATTACATTTCGTTATAGTACAACGGTTTGATTTGTCTAATCTTAGCAATTTCTTCTTAGCCAGCTACATAGCCGTCTTTGTATCAACGACAATTGCATAATTATCGTATTTCGTCGTCCTAACGTATCTGCCCAGCAGCTAGCTAAGCAGCTAGCTAAGCAGCTAAGCAGCTAGCTAACATCCACTGTCCACTAGCACTGTAGAAACTATTACACTCAACTGAACGACTCGATTAGCGTAGTGTCAGCTAGCTACATAGTTGTCTTCGTATCCAAGATAATTGTGCAGTTTAGAGTGTGTAGACTTAGAGTGATTATCTTAATTTACCGAGGTTAGCTAGCCAGCTATTTGTCGTCCTTAACGTAGGAAATGCTGCTAGCTAGCTAGCCCAACAGCTAGCCAACCTCTACCGAATTGAACTCCAACTACCCGGTCAACATTCAGCGTCGTTCCACAGGTAGTATCACATTTTCATTTCACTTCATTACAGTACAACGGTTTGATTTGTTTGATCGTAGCTAGCCAGCTACATAGCCGTCTTTGTTTCTAAGACAATTGTGTAGTCTAGAGCGATTTTCTAGGTTAGCTGGCCAGCTATTGTCGTTCTTCTAACGTAGCTAGCCAGCTAGCCCCGAATAGCAGCACTGTTGTAACTATTACAGTACAACGGTTTGTTTTGTTTGATACGTAGCTAGCTAGCTACATAGCCGTCTTTGTATCTAAGACAATTGTGTAGCCTAGAGCGATTTTCTAGGGTTAGCCAGCCAGCTATTGTCGTTCTTTTAAGTAACGGAACGCAATCAACCTTGCTAGCTAGCCAGCTAGCCCCCCGAATAGCAGCACTGTAGAAACTATTACACTCGGCCAGAACGACTTGATTAGTGTAGTGTCAACATCGCAGCCACTACCAGCTAGCCTACTCCAGCAGTACTGTTTCATTTCAATCATTTTAGTCAATAAGATTCTTCCTACGTAAGCTTAACTTTCTGAACATTCGAGACGTGTAGTCCACTTGTCATTCCAATCTCCTTTGCATTAGCGTAGCCTCTTCTGTACCCTGTTAACTATGTGTCTATCTATCCCTGTTCTCTCCTCTCTGCACAGACCATACAACGCTTCCACTACAAGTGTGGCCGCGGCCACCCTAATCTGGTGGTCCCAGCGCGCGCACGACCCACGTGGAGTTCCTGGTCTCCGGTAGCCTCTGGAACTGCCGATCTGCGGCCAACAAGGCAGAGTTCATCTCAGCCTATGCCTCCCTCCAGTCCCTCGACTTCCTGGCACTGACGGAAACATGGATCACCACAGATAACACTGCTACTCCTACTGCTCTCTTCGTCCGCCCACGTGTTCTCGCACACCCGAGAGCTTCTGGTCAGCGGGGTGGTGGCACCGGGATCCTCATCTCTCCCAAGTGGTCATTCTCTCTCCCCTTACCCATCTATCTATCGCCTCCTTTGAATTCCATGCTGTCACAGTTACCAGCCCTTTCAAGCTTAACATTCTTATCATTTATCGCCCTCCAGGTTCCCTCGGAGAGTTCATCCAATGAGCTTGATGCCTTGATAAGCTCCTTTCCTGAGGACGGCTCCACCTCTCACAGTCCTGGGGCCACTTTAACCTCCCCACGTCTACCTTTGACTCATTCCTCTCTGCCTCCTTCTTTCCACTCCTCCTCTTTTGACCTCACCCTCTCACCTTTCCCCTACTCACAAGGCAGGCAATACGCCACCTCATCTTTACTAGATGCTGTTCTTCCACTAACCTCACTGCAACTCCCTCCAAGTCTCCGACCACTACCTTGTATCCTTTTCCCTCTCGCTCTCATCCAACACGTCCCACACTGCCCCTACACAAGGATGGTATCGCGCCGTCCCAACCTTCGCTCTCTCCCCGCTACTCTTTCCTCTTCCATCCTTTCATCTCTTCCCTCTGCTCATACCTTCTCCAACCTTTCTCCTGACTCTGCCCTCCTCAACCCTCCTCTCTTCCCTTTCTGCATCCTTTGACTCTCTATGTCCCCTATCCTCCAGGCCGGCTCGGTCCTCCCCTCCCCGCTCCGTGGCTCGATGACTCATTGCGGCTCACAGAACAGAGCTCCGGGCAGCGACGGGGAAATGGAGGAAAACTCGCCTCCACGGACCTGGCATCCTTTCACTCCCTCCTCTCTACATTTTTTCCTCCTCTGTCTCTCTGCTCGCCACTTTCTACCACTCTAAATTCCAAGCATCTGCCTCTAACCCTAGGAAGCTCTTTGCCACCTTCTCCCTCCCTTCTGAATCCCTCCCCCCTCCCCCCTCCTCCCTCTCTGCAGATGACTTCGTCAACCATTTTGAAAAGAAGGTCGACGACATCCGATCTCCGTTTGCTAAGTCAAACGACACCGCTGGTTCTGCTCACACTGCCCTACCCTGTGCTCTGACCTCTTTCTCCCCTCTCTCTCCAGATGAAATCTCGCTTCTTGTGACGGCCGCCGCCCCAACAACCTGCCCGCTCGACCCTATCCCTCCTCTCTCCTCCAGACCATTTCCGGGGACCTTCTCCCTTACCTCACCTCGCTCATCAACTCATCCCTGACCGCTGGCTACGTCCCTTCCGTCTTCAAGAGAGCGAGAGTTGCACCCCTTCTGAAGAAACCTACACTCGATCCCTCCGATGTCAACAACTACAGACCAGTATCCCTTCTTTCTTTTCTCTCCAAAACTCTTGAACGTGCCGTCCTTGGCCAGCTCTCCCTCTATCTCTCTCAGAATGACCTTCTTGATCCAAATCAGTCAGGTTTCAAGACTAGTCATTCAACTGAGACTGCTCTTCTCTGCATCACGGAGGCGCTCCGCACTGCTAAAGCTAACTCTCTCTCCTCTGCTCTCATCCTTCTAGACCTATCGGCTGCCTTCGATACTGTGAACCATCAGATCCTCCTCTCCACCCTCTCCGAGTTGGGCATCTCCGGCGCGGCCCACGCTTGGATTGCGTCCTACCTGACAGGTCGCTCCTACCAGGTGGCGTGGCGAGAATCTGTCTCCTCGCCACGCGCTCTCACCACTGGTGTCCCCCAGGGCTCTGTTCTAGGCCCTCTCCTATTCTCGCTATACACCAAGTCACTTGGCTCTGTCATAACCTCACATGGTCTCTCCTATCATTGCTATGCAGACGACACACAATTAATCTTCTCCTTTCCCCCTTCTGATGACCAGGTGGCGAATCGCATCTCTGCATGTCTGGCAGACATATCAGTGTGGATGACGGATCACCACCTCAAGCTGAACCTCGGCAAGACGGAGCTGCTCTTCCTCCCGGGGAAGGACTGCCCGTTCCATGACCTCGCCATCACGGTTGACAACTCCATTGTGTCCTCCTCCCAGAGCGCTAAGAACCTTGGCGTGATCCTGGACAACACCCTGTCGTTCTCAACCAACATCATGGCGGTGGCCCGTTCCTGTAGGTTCATGCTCTACAACATCCGCAGAGTACGACCCTGCCTCACACAGGAAGCGGCGCAGGTCCTAATCCAGGCACTTGTCATCTCCCGTCTGGATTACTGCAACTCGCTGTTGGCTGGGCTCCCTGCCTGTGCCATTAAACCCCTACAACTCATCCAGAACGCCGCAGCCCGTCTGGTGTTCAACCTTCCCAAGTTCTCTCACGTCACCCCGCTCCTCCGCTCTCTCCACTGGCTTCCAGTTGAAGCTCGCATCCGCTACAAGACCATGGTGCTTGCCTACGGAGCTGTGAGGGGAACGGCACCGCAGTACCTCCAGGCTCTGATCAGGCCCTACACCCAAGCAAGGGCACTGCGCTCATCCACCTCTGGCCTGCTCGCCTCCCTACCATTGAGGAAGTACAGTTCCCGCTCAGCCCAGTCAAAACTGTTCGCTGCTCTGGCCCCCCAATGGTGGAACAAACTCCCTCACGACGCCAGGACAGCGGAGTCAATCACCACCTTCCGGAGACACCTGAAACCCCACCTCTTCAAGGAATACCTAGGATAGGATAAGTAATCCTTCTCACCCCCCCTTAATGACTTAGATGCACTATTGTAAAGTGGCTGTTCCACTGGATGTCAGAAGGTGAATTCACCAATTTGTAAGTCGCTCTGGATAAGAGCGTCTGCTAAATGACTTAAATGTAAATGTAA
>NW_027015500.1:0-11421 GCF_036934945.1 Oncorhynchus masou masou
TTATGGTGGCGCTATTTCATTTTTGGAAGAAAAACGTTCCCGTTTTAAACAAGATATTTTGTCACAAAAAGATGCTCGACTATGCATATAATTGCTACTGTTCGAAAGAAAACACTCTGACGTGTCCAGAAATACAAATATCTTCTCTGTGCGTGCCCTTTAACGTGAGCTTCAGGCAAAACCAAGATGACTTGGCATCCAGGAAATGACAAGGATTTTTGAGGCTCTGTCTTTCATGATCTCCTTATATGGCTGTGAACGCAAGAGGAATGAGTCTGCCCTTTCTGTCGTTTCCCCAAGGTGTCTGCAGCATTGTGACGTATTTGTAGGCAGATCGTTGGAAGATTGACCATAAGAGACCACATTTACCACGTGTCCGCCCGGTGTCCTGCGCCGAAATTGGTGCGCAAAAGTCACCTGCCAGTATTTTTCCATGGGGCACAGAGAGAGAAGCAAGCTTCCATGAACTGCATGTCAATGAAGAGATATGTGAAAAAACACCTTGAGGATTGATTCAAACAACGTTTGCCATACCCGGTCGATGTTATGTAGTTAATCCGGGAAAAAGTTTCACGTTGTAGGTGACTGCATTTTCGGTTCGTTCGGTGGCGCAATGTGAAAACGGAGCGATTTCTCCCTACACACAGACGCTTTCAGGAAACACTGCGCATTTGGTATGTGGCTGGGAGTCTCCTCATTGAAAACATCAGAAGCTCTTCAAAGGTAAATGATTTTATTTATTTGGTTATCTGGCTTTTTTGTGAAAATGTTGCGTGCTACATGCTACACAAAATGCTATGCTAGCTTTGCATACTCTTACACAAATTAGTCAATTTCTATGGTTCAAAAAGCATATTTTGAAAATCTGAGATGACAGTGTTGTTAAAAAAGGCTAAGCTTGAGAGCAAACGCATTATATTAATTTTATTTGCAATTTTCAGAAATCGTTAACGTTGCGTTATGCTAATGAGCCTGAGGCTTAGTCACAATCCCGGATCCGGGATGGGGAGTTTCAAGAGGTTAGAACTGACTGATTTACCCAGCACACTGGGTATGAACACCCTCCAACTGGATCTGTAACTGTTAAAAAAAACACCTATCTTTGAACAGCACCAATTTGTCATTGTACGATTTCTCTTAAACGACGATAGATAAATGGCTGGTTCTTTTTATTGACACCGGAGGCTCCTTGACTTTGATGTGAAGTAGAAAAATGATTTCTCTATTTTCATTTTGAACATTTAATCCCAGAGAAATGGCCATAACTCAAAAACCGTTGAGGCCGAGACCATCTTGTTCGGGGCCAACTGCCCATTATGCCAAACCTACGCTCACCAAGTTTCGGCTTCGGAAATATTTTCCATTTTGGAGATAAGGCCCTATCGTGATTTGTGATGTTTTGTACAATTGCAATATGATTGCTTATGCCCTCTGGTGGGATTTTCCGGGACAGCGGAAAAATGACCAAAATTTGATTATTTTATAAAATGGAAACCCCGAAAGTCCGAGAAAGTTTGTTTGATGACTTCCCGGTAGGTCCGGCCCTGCTGCACGGCCCGACGCCGACCTCGGGTTTAGAAACGTTCTCAGACGTCTAGTAAGGGACCGTACATTTGCAATATATACTTTCTCACTAATCATACAGCAAATGTCAAAATGTTCCCTTAAGGTATGAAAGGGCCACCAAAGCATTTAGGACATTACAGGAGGCTCTCTGCTGTAATCCAGTGCTGGTGGTACCCGACTTTGAGAGAGAGTTTGTGGTTCAGACGGATGCCTCAGAGGTCGGCTTGGGAGCAGTGCTATCCCAAGAGGTAGAAGGGGTGGAACACCCAATCCTGTTTTTAAGGAGAAGTGTATCTATATTTCCATGTCTAAAATTTGTATTTTCATTGACATTTATAATGAGCATTTCTGTGAATTCATGTGAATTCATATTTTGAAAATCTGAGATGACAGTGTTGTTAAGAAAAGGCTAAGCTTGAGAGCAAACGCATTATTTTAATTTTATTTGCGATTTTCAGAAATCGTTAACGTTGCGTTATGCTAATGAGCCTGAGGCTTAGTCACAATCCCGGATCCGGGATGGGGAGTTTCAAGAGGTTAGCGGTGAGGTACCATCACCAAAAGTGACATTCTGAAATCAACCCTAACGAGCGATGGAGAGGTACCAGAATCACTGCCCAGCCATCCGAGTTCATCGGGCCAGTCAATTTGGCATTCCTGCACGATTTTTATAGCATGACAAATTGGTGATGGTGAATGCCCAGTTAACCATATTGCAAATGCACAGTGACTTTGCAAGAGTGAGAAAACATCAACAAATGGACATTCTGAAATCAACCCTAACGAGCGATGGAGAGGTACCAGAATCACTGCCCAGCCATCTCGAGTTCATCGGGCCAGTCAATTTGGCATTCCTGCACGATTTTTATAGCATGACAAATTCGGGATGGTGAATGCCCAGTTAACCATATTGCAAAGGCACAGTGACTTTGCAAGAGTGAGAAAACATCAACAAATGGACATTCTGAAATCAACCCTAATGAGCGATGGAGAGGTACCAGAATCACTGCCCAGCCATCCCGAGTTCATCGGGCCAGTCAATTTTGCATTCCTGCATGAATTTTCAGTGACTTTGCAAAAGTGAGAAAACATTTGCAATATGTTTTAACAGTGAGGTACCATCACCAAAAGTGACATTCTGAAATCAACCCAAACGAGCGATGGAGAGGTACCAGAATCACTGCCCAGCCATCCCGAGTTCATCGGGCCAGTCAATTTGGCATTCCTGCACGATTTTTATAGCATGACAAATTCGGGATGGTGAATGCCCAGTTAACCATATTGCAAATGCACAGTGACTTTGCAAAAGTGAGAAAACATAAACAAATGGACATGATGAAATCAACACCACGAGTGATTGAAAGGAACAACAATCACTGCCCGGCCATCCCGAGTTCATCAGGCCAGTCAATTTTGCATTTCTGCAGGATTTTTGAGCATGCCAAATATCTTATGACATTTGGCCCCCACAAAACATATGCCTTATGCACAAGTAAAAAAAAATAAAAAATTATGATAATAAAATATGACTAAAGTATGTTGATACAGTTCTTATCGTGTGTAATTGACACAAAATTCTAAAGAATTTGAAAACGGTCCAGAAAGCACTTTTTAGGGGTGTGTGAAGTTTTTTATGAAATTTTGCAATTATTGACTTTTGACTTCTGACTTCCTATGAAATCATATTGCAAATGGAGAAAACACATGCAATAATGCGCAAGTAAAAAAAAAAAAAATGATAATAAAATTGGACAAAAGTATATTCATACAGTTCTTACACATGTGTAATTGACAAAAAAGCGAAAATTTCGAAAAACGGTCAGAAAGCACTTTTTAAGGGGTGATAAGTTTTTGACAAAAAATTCATTTTTTCAAATTTGGCTTTTGGATGTTGACTTGGGGTCCATTTCCTATATGAAAAACCAAGGTGGAGCGCACACGCCACCTGTTGGATTTTTTGAAGTGTTACAACTGGCAATTGCCATATGGCATTTGCAAAACATTTTGCATGAATCAACGCCGATTTGGGTGGTATTGTCCATCGTGTACATGGTTTGTACTATGCCAATGGTTTCCCATTCATTTTTGTCCATTTGAGGGGGAATTCCCTTACTTTATCAAATGCCTTTTCAAAATCCCCTATAAATACCATTCCTGACTTCTTATATGTTTCATGATGTTCTATTATTTCTAGTAGTTGTCGTATATTATCTCCAATGTATCGTCCATGTAAAAAACCTGTCTGATTAGGATGAACAATACCTGGTAAAACCCTTTTAATTCTGAGTGCTATGCATTTCACTACTATTTTTGCATCACAACATTGAAGGTTAAGGGGCCTCCAGTTTTTTAGATAGACTGGGCCTTTATATTTGACATCTGGGTCTTGTTTTAATAATAGAGAAATCAGTCCTTCCTGCTGAGTACCTGACAGACTACCATATCTATAAGAGTAGTTAAAATAATCTAACAATGGAGCTTTTAGTATATCAAAAAATACTTGATATACCTCTACCAGTTTGCCATCAAGCCTGGGGTTTTTCCAGACTGAAATGATTTAATAGCCTCAAAAAGTTATTCCTCTGTAATTTGGCTTTCGCTTGCGGATCATAGATGTCTCTGTCTGCATTCAAAAACCTGTTAAGCCTACCCCCTACTTTTGAACATTCTGTTAAAAATCGTGCAACATTTCAGCGTCCTGCTACTCATGCCAGGAATATAGTATATGCATATGATTAGTATTTGTGGATATAA
The DNA here is from genome assembly GCF_036934945.1 of Oncorhynchus masou masou. Classification (NCBI taxonomy): domain Eukaryota; kingdom Metazoa; phylum Chordata; class Actinopteri; order Salmoniformes; family Salmonidae; genus Oncorhynchus; species Oncorhynchus masou. The sequence goes on from NW_027015500.1 coordinate 4,321, forward strand.
AACACTCTGACGTTTCTAAAACTGGTTAAATCACCGGCTGTGACTATAACAGAGCCTGTGTTCATCGAAAAAGCGCAAGAAAAACTGATCACTGAAAACTGGAAAAAGTATCAATGCGCCACTTGCATGTATTGTTTATGAAACCAAATTACATAGGGCTGAGATTACCAAGTCCTACAGCTTCCACACGATGTCATGCCCATCTTGTCAATTGCCTGGGCTTTGTTTCTTGGTCAAACAGAGTGAGAGCCCATTCCTTCCGGTCTCCGACAGGATGTTTTTGGGAGAAATTTTCGACCATGAGTTCAAGGCGTGGAGCTATTGAATACACATCGCCCCGTGATCAATTTGATAGATTATTAACGTTTACTAATACCTAAAGTTGGATTACAAAGTATTTAAAGTGTTTTGTGAAAGTTTATCGTCAACTTTTTTAATTTAAAAAAATAGCGTTACGTTTTAAAACGCTGTTTTTTCCTGGATCACACACTTTTCATAGATCGATATTTAGGGTATATATGGACCGATTTAATCGAAAAAAGACCCAATAGTTATGTTTATGGGACATATAGGAGTGCCAACAAAGAATCTCGTCAAAGGTAATGAATGTTTTATATTTTATTTCTGCGTTTTGTGTAGCGCCGGCTCGCTAATTCCTTTGTTTCGTCCCCTTCTGGTATTTGGGCGTGTTGCCTGCTATCAGATAATAGCTACTCATGCTTTTGCGAAAAAGCATTTTACAAATCTGACTCGTTGGCTAGATTCACAGCGAGTGTGGCTTGATTGAGTACCCTATGTGAATTTTAATGAACGTTTGAGTTTTAACGAGTGCTATTAGCATTTGGTGTAGCGCATTTGCATTTATTGTTGGCAAGGTGGGACGCAAGCGCGTCGGGTTGCCCAGAGAGGTTAACGAGTTTCTGCAAATTATTTTTGTTAGTGTTCCTGTATTGGAGATTCAGGAAGAATTTTGTGCATTTTCTCCATATTCCTTTCCGTTTGCTTTATTTTGTAATAGATTACATTAGATCGTTCTGGAATAAGTTCCTCAAGTTCTTTTTGTTTTTCCTCTAACTTATTTTGTATCACTGTAGTGTTGTTTTTTTGCTATCTACCTGTACTATTAGTTCATGGATTTCCCTTGTTAGTCTTGTTTCTTTAGCCAGAAACTGTTTTCTTTTTTATTATGGATGAATATTGAATGACCCCTGAAGGTACATTTAAAGGTATCCCAGGCAATAAGGAGATTTGCTGAACCTATATTATACTGGAAAATTCAGTTGTAAATTATTTTGTCTTAGTTAAAAATAAGTTGTCCTCCAGTAAACTTTGATAACATTTCCAATATCTCCGTCCGTGGAAAATCCATGAGTTATGTGAATGCCAATTAGATGATCCGATCGCATTCTGTCTCCAATTAAAACTTCTTTAACCTTTGATGCAAGAGACAAGAAAGTAGTCAAGATGACTAGCTTGATTAAGTCTCCTCCATGTATATCTCTCACTAGGTCGGGTTTTTTTAGTCTCCAAATATCCACTATTTCTAATGTGTCCATAATATTTGTGATTTCCTTAAGAGCACAGTGATGATAATTTGTAGAGTGATTACCTTTACGGTCCATTGAGGTACTTAACCCTGTGTTATAGTCTCCTACCATAATGATTAGATAATTTGTTGCCTGTAAGTTCAATAAATTGGTATAAATGTTCGAAGAAATGTGGATCATCCTGATTTGGACCATATAGATTAATGAGCCAAATATAATTTTTCGTCCACTTTCATGTTCGAAAGGATCCAACTTCCTTGTGAATCATTCCTGATTATTTGCATTCAGATCGAAATGTTTGTTAATTAATATCATCACCCCTTTGAGTTCCTCTGACCATGACAGAAAATTATTTCACCACCCCATTCCTTGTTCCACGCAACTTCATCTAAGAATGTAAGTGAGTTTCCTGTAAACAGTATATGTTATATTCCTCATGTAAAGACTGATCTTTTCTTATAATCTGCCAAACCGTTACAATTATAACTAGCTATACTTATTTCACCTTACCATAATTAGATACTATTCTTAGGCTAAATTGACCATAATTAGTGCTTGTTAGGTTACTGCCATCAGAGGTATTATGAAGGTCAAAACTAGAGAGCTTTCAAATGTCTGATATTTAGAATTCAAGAAATAGGCTCTAGCAAAAAAAAAAATCCTTTCCTGTTTGCCTGTGAGCCAATGCCACAGATGTTAGAAAATTTAGACAAATTATGTGTAACAAATCTGAGTAGGTTGATGTGTATGATATTAGATATGATATAATGAGTGTGTATGATGTCTGTATAGAGTAAGACTATAATGTGTGATCCAAATAAATAATAACCTCCAATTTGCATGTTTGAGTGTCTATGTAGTGCATATAGCCTTAATATTCCTAATTAATCCATATCGTATCACCATCATAGTTGCATCATAATTACCTTTAACATAATTGAAAAACACATCCCAGCATTTCCATAGCAATTGACGTTTCATAAGATCATGAAGAGACCTTGCATTAGAGGCGACATTAGAGACGGCTTCTAGAGTGACCTCTAGAGGCGGCTTCACTACAGTACAAATGTACTCCGTACAATATGTTATTATTCCCCCAATGCCCCTATTCTGATATCTTCCCCTTGCTTGTTGTAAACATATATAAACTTGTAGACAAATACATAAAACAGAGACAAACCATAAACACATATTATAAAACAGTACTCGACAACAGAGAGAGAGGGGAGTGAAAGAGAAGAGAATGAAAGATTGAGTGAGAGAAGAAGCGAGATCAGGTGTATGTATAAGTCTGTATTTGAAAGCAATCATGTAGTTGAGTATGTGTGTGTTCATATCCACTTCATAATGTTCAGATATTTTAAACAGTTCCCGTACCTTTTTTTTTCGTAACCTGAAGTCCCTGTATAATTTAGTACAGCCACGGTGTTATGGAGCTGTCTGGGAATAGCTGTCCATCTATAAAGTTTGTCCACATTGATAAAGGCACGCCTACCATTCTCCCTTTGTTGTCTTTGTACCGGATACAGTCTCTTACGATGTTCGTTTATCTCCCTTGGAAATTGGTCATTGAGCCTGAATTTGGTCCCTTTAAGCTCCCTTCCCCTGCTTTTGATCAGCTCCTTTTTGTTGGTAGTGTTCAAATTTTGCGTGATCGGTCGGGGACCCTTGGTCTTGTCGCTCCGAGCTCCAAATCTGTGTACTTGGTGGAGAAGCCATCTTGTTCACAGTCTCTATAGGAAGTTTTTCAAGGTGGATTGCATGAATTCTCTGATTATTGGATCGTCCTCAGGAATACCAGAAAAAAATAGATTTTCATGCTACGACTCTGTATGTCTAGTAGCGTCTCCTTCATCACCCTGTTTTCCCTGGTAGACAATCCATGTTGGAACCGTGTATTTTTACCATGGCTGTGAGTGTCTTGTTCTCTCTATGGAGCTTGAGAATTTCACTCTGGTTGAACTCCAAACTCCCTCTCAGCCCTGCTACATCCTCACACAGCTTTTCCATTGTTGCATGGATTCCAGCCCAGAGCACGAGCCTCTACCTCAATGGTAAGTAAATCGTCCGTGTCTGTAGATGAACCTTTTTTATTTTCTGTTGGGTAGCCTAGTGGTTAGAGCGTTGGACTAGTAACCGAAAGGTTGCAAGTTCGAATCCCGAGCTGACAAGGTACAAATCTGTCGTTCTGCCCCTGAACAGGCAGTTAACCCACTGTTCCTAGGCCGTCATTGAAAATAAGAATTTGTTCTTAACTGACTTGCCTAGTAAAATAAAGGTAAAATTAAAATAAAAAAAATAAAGTTAACTTGTGAGGTTGTGGATCTTTCCATGATGGAGTATGTTGGTCCTCCATAGCGTAAAGCTGTTGGTACTCATCGATTTCCCTCAGGATCGCCCCCAAAGGAATCCAGATTGGCTCTATACTGCAACAAGTTGTTTTACGAAAAGATAACAATAAGTCACCACGGACGATAAAAGGTGTCAGTAGTACAGCCAACTGAATGAACGAGCTAGCTAGGAATGACTCAGCTGACTGAACACACTGAACTAGCTAGCTGGGTTCAACTGACTGAATTGACTGAACTAACTAGCTGAGAAGGGTCTCAACTGACTGAATTGACTGAACTAACTAGCTAGGTTCAACTGACTGAATTGACTGAACTCGAAAGCTTGGAAGGGCTCAACTGACTGAACTGACTGAACTAGCTACCTGGGAAGGGCTCAAATGACTGAACTGACTGAACCAGCTACCTGGGATGGGTGCCAACAGACTGAACTAGCTGAACTAGCTATATATGAAGGCTCAACTGACTAAGCTAGCTAGCTGGGTAAGATACAACTGACTAAACTAACTAGCTGGGAAGGGCTCAACTGACTAAACTAGCTAGCTGGGAAAGACTCAACTGACTAAACTAGCTATCTGGGAGTGGTTCCAGCGGACTGAACTAACTAGCTGGGAAGGGCTCAAATGACCGGACTAGCTAGCAGGGGAGCTCTACATGCAGAACTAGATGGCTGGTCACCCAGACACCTGTACTGCGATACAACAATGTGTCAAAACCTGTCACGATTCAGAGTGACTCAAGCCAGTATGGACTTGGCTATTGCCTCATGCAGGATGGCCAGCCTGTGGCATTCACCTCTAGGGCACTCACCCCAACAGAGCAGAACTATGCCCAGATAGAGAAGGAGTGCCTCAGCATTGTGTTTGCATGCCAACGCTTCCACACCACCTGTACAGGCGACAATATTACCGCAGAGACAGATCACAAGCCCCTTATTGCTATATTCAGCAAGCCTCTCCTGAATGCCCCAAAACAACTGCAGAGCATGCTACTGGCCCTACAAAACTACAACCTCAAGGTGGTGTATAAGCCAGGGCCAGAGATGTATGTGGTGACACGCTCAGCAGGGCTACTGCATCAGGCACTCACACACGCTCATGCATGAACAACACGCAGTGTGCAGCTTACAAACAGAGCAAGTGAATGTTGAACACATCAACCAGGCTGATTACCTCAATGTTACGGACCCAGCGCCTTATACAAATCACACAGCACACAGACAGGACGAGCAACTCAGGCATTGAGGTCTGTGATTCTGATGGGCTGGCCCGACTGCAGGGAAGAAACTGCTTTAGCCGTCAGAGAATATTGGCCAGTCAAAGAGGAGCTCAGTGTTCAAAACGGAGTAATATTCAAGTGTCAGAGAGTCATTATTCCCCGGTCTCTGCGCCCTGAGATGTTGGCACGTGTGCACTCAATTTACATAGGACGTGAGGCCTGTTACAGACAAACACGTGACACACTGTATTGGCCAGGAATGCAGAGTGAAATCAAAGACTATGTCAGTAAATGCACAATCTGCAATTAATATGCCATTGAGCAACAGAGAGAGACAATGATGTCCCACGAGCTACCGATGCGCCCCTGGAATAGTAAGTCGAGATCTCTTCCAGCACAGTGGCAAAGACTTTCTGCTGGTAGTCGATCATTACTCAGACTTTTGGGAGATTGACCTCCTCCCCGTCCTCTCAGCAGAGACAACAATCAAACTAGCAAGGCCCAGCCAGGTAATTTCAGACAATGGTCCCCAATTCTCCGGAGTTGAGTTCAGAAAATTTGCTGCAGGGTGGGAATTCGAGCATGTCACTTCATCACCACGACACCCAAAAGCTAATGGGGCGGAGTCACGGCAATGCAAAATCGCAAAGAACCTCTGCAAAGGCTCTGCGAGGCAAAGATGCCTGGAAAGCAATCCTGCAGTGGCGCTATACCCCGACAGAAGGCATGGATAGCAGTCCTGCACAGCGCCTCATGTACAGCGGTTAAAAGCAGCTCTGCCAGTAGCCAGCACTCTCCTGGAGCCATGTGTGGTGACAGACGTGCTGGTGAGCAACGTCACAGAAGACAGGTCTCCAAGTTCATCTACGACAAATCAGCAAAGACTTACCTGAGCTCAGGGTGGGTGAAATGGTGCGAATGAAGCCACTGCCAGGGGACCGGACAGGCCTCTGAAGACTCGGATCCTGTGTACAGAAAATGGCACCACGCTCCTACTTGGTCGAGTGAATGGATCACTGTACCGTCATAACAGGGTTGACCTTGGTTTCTGAGCCAGCACCTACTCAGAACCCTGATGACCAAAGGAGTCGCATGACAAAAGACAGAACCCCAGCAAGTCACATGGGGCCTGAGGCATTGGGCGAGGAGCCAGGGGATCCAGGTCGGCCGCTCCCTCGCCCCTCAATTCTCCCCTTAGAAATTCAGGTGGCACGCCTGTGCGGGAACCCGCAGTCCTAGCAGACAAGCCCTGTCTTTTCATGCTGCGGGCGTCTGTCCCAGCCACCAAAAATACCTAATCTGTAGGTTTCCCATCAGGGATTGTTGACAGACAGAGAGATAAAAGTGAAGAGAATATCAAAATGTGTTGTTGTTACCTGAAAAAAAAATACTAAACTGTTCATGTAGGAAATTGTTATTAGGTTGTTTTTAGTGAATTGACACCTCCTGTCTTATTTTATTAAATGGAAGATGTTATGGATGTAAGATGGCACAGTGATGCCATCTGTTGGTAAATGTTCATTACTGCAACTCTTGTGTTTACCGGTGCTTGAGATACCCCCGGATGTGTTGTGATGTACTGAACAAGACTGGTTACTCGCATCAATGCCTCTATCTCGTCATTTAACATTCAAACAATAGCTGGGAAGGGATCAACTGACTGAACTAGATAGCTGGGACGGGCTCAAATGACTTGACCAGATAGCAGGGGAGGGCTTATTTGACTGAACTGGCTGAACTAGAAAACTGCGAAGGATTCAAAAGCCTGAACTAGCTACCTGGGATGTGCTCAATTGACTTTACTGACTGAACCAGCTATGTGGCTGGGAATGTTTCAACTGACTGAGCTTGCTACCTGATAATGGCTCATCTGACTGAACTGACTGAACAAGCTAGATGGGGACGGGCTCATCTGACTGAACCAGCTATGTAGCTGGGAAGGGCTCAGCTGACTGAACTGACTGAACTAACTAGCTGGGAAGGGCTCA
>NW_027015501.1:0-11421 GCF_036934945.1 Oncorhynchus masou masou
CATGACCTAAAAACACAACGAGCATGACCTAAGAAACACAACGAGCATTACCTAAAAACACAACGAGCATTACCTAAAAACACAACGAGCATGACCTAGAAACACAACGAGCATTACCCTAAAAACACAACGAGCATTACCTAAAAACACAATGAGCATGACCTAAAAACACAACGAGCATGACCTAAAAACACAATGAGCATGACCTAAAAACACAACGAGCATGGCGTAAAACCACAGACGAGCATGACCTAGAAACACAACGAGGCATGACCTAAAACACAACGAGCATGGTAAAACACAACGAGTATGACCTAAAACACAACGAGCATGACCCTAAAAACACAACGAGCATGACCTAGAAACACAACGAGCATTACCTAAAAACACAACGAGCATTACCGAAAAACACAACGAGCATGGCCTAAAAAACACAACAGGCAGTACACCTAAAAACACAGCGAGGCATTACCTAAAAACACAATGAGCATTACCCTAAAAACACAACGAGCATTACCTAAAAACACAACGAGCATGACCTAAAAACACAACGAGCATGACCTAGAAACACAATCGAGCATTACCTAAAAACACAACGAGCATGGCCTAAAAACACAACGAGCATGACCTAGAAACACAACGAGCATGGCCTAAAAACACAACGAGCATGACCTAAAAACACAACGGCATGGCCTAAAAACACAACGAGCATTACCTAAAAACACAACGAGCATGGCCTAAAAACACAACGAGCATGACCTAAAAACACAACGAGCATGTACCTATAAAACACAACGAGCATGACCTAGAAACACAACGAGCATGGCCTAGAAACACAACGAGCATGACCTAAAAAAACACAACGAGCATGACCTAAAACACAACGAGCATGACCTAAAAACACAACGAGCATGACCTAAAAACACAACTGAGCATGACCTAAAAACACAACGAGCATTACCTAAAAACACAACGCAGCATTACCTAAAAACACAACGAGCATGACCTAGAAACACAACGAGCATGACCCTAAAAACACAACGAGCATGACCTAAAAACACAACGAGCATGACCTAAAAACACAACGAGCATGACCTAAAAACACAATGAGCATGACCTAAAAAACACAACGAGCATGACCTAAAAACACAACGAGCATGACCTAAAACACAACGAGCATGACCTAAGAAACACAACGAGGCATTACCTAAAAACACAACGAAAGCATTACCTAAAAACACAACGAGCATGACCTAGAAACACAACGAGCATTACCTAAAAACACAACGAGCATGACCTAAAAACACAACGAGCATGACCTAAAAACACAACGAGCATGACCTAGAAACACAACGAGCATGACCTAAAAACACAACGAGCATGACCTAAAAACACAACGAGCATGACCTAAAAACACAACGAGCATGACCTAAAAACACAACGAGCATGGCCTAGAAACACAACGAGCATGACCTAAAAACACAACGAGCATGACCTAGAAACACAACGCAGCATGACCTAAAAACACAACGAGCATGACCTAAAAACACAACGAGCATTACCTAAAAACACAACGAGCATTACCTAAAAACACAACGAGCATGACCTAAAACACAACGAGCATGGTGTAAAAACACAACGAGCAAGTGACCTAAAAACACAACGAGCATGACCTAAAAACACAACGAGCATGGTGTAAAAACACAACGAGCATGACCTAAAAACACAACGAGCATGACCTAAAAACACAACGAGCATGACCTAAAAACACAACGAGCATTACCTAAAACACAACGAGCATTACCTAAAAACACAACGAGCATTACCTAAAAACACAACGAGCATGTGCCATAAAAACACAACTACATGACCTAAAAACACAACGAGCATGCCCTAGAAACACAACGAGCATGACCTAAAACACAACGAGCATTACCTAAAACACAACGAGCATTACCTAAAAACACAACTAGCATGACCTAAAAACACAACGAGCATGACCTAGAAACACAACGAGCATGGTGTAAAAACACAACGAGCATGACCTAAAAACACAACGAGCATTACCTAAAAAAACACAACGAGCATGACCTAAAAACACAACGAGCATGACCTAAAAACACAGATCTATTTTATCTTTCTTATTAACCAGAAAATCAATAATTATTTCTGGATGCTTATAAAAGTTAGCTGGCTAAATCATCGATCCTGCTTTGTAGTAAACCCGTCTTCCGCGTGTAGTGTCGTTGTCTAGCTGCTACTGCATAGAACGTATGCAGGCTCCCACCGCCATAGCATTCAGAGTGTCGGGACATTGAGGTTTCTGAACGTTAACGCATTGACATGACACTGAAGTCGGGGCCGAACTAAATATATGTCCCCGCACGCGTCAATCGCTCCATGACAACACACCTGGGAGGGGGCATCCCAGTACCTCTGCTCTGAGACAGATTGTCCCATTCCAGTACCAGGTCTGGGGGTTGGGATGCGGATCCAACGAGCCACCGCGGGCTGAGGGAAGAGGGCCAGATAGGGTGTCTCAGGTTCATTTCGGGATCCAACAAACACCTACAGAAACAACACACACGTTTCAGCTTTAATCTACAGAAACAACACACATGTTTCAGCTTTAATCTACAGAAACAACACACATGTTTCACCTTTAATCTACAGAAACAACACACACGTTTCACCTTTAATCTACAGAAACAACACACATGTTTCAGCTTTAATCTACAGAAACAACACACGCTTCAACTTTGAACTTGTTTTCCTTGTTTTAACATGGAGATGCCCAATAAATAAAGGCATAAGAGTGCTTTGGCATTTTTGTAAAATCTCTATCCTAACAGTCTACCCTTCATAGTCAATGAACTACTGTTCTACTCCTGAAATGGATTGACATCAACTGGGCTTCTGGACCACATGCTGATTTATCTACGCCAAATCAAGTCGACCTCCAAGCCAGTCCCACTGCTGAGTTCCATTCTTCCCCTTTAATCAGGGACTGATTTAGACCTGGGACACCATGAGGGGTGAACAGAGAGAAAACCAGTGGTAATTTTGGTTCTTCAGGCTTGGATTTGAATTCCACTGATCTACGCCAACACGCCATGCTGGAATCCATATCATTACATTCATCACCGCCTCCTCTTTTAACCTACAGGACAAAGAAAATCACTTTTGGAAAGTGAACACATTTTATATTCTCTAGGACTAACTAAGAAGCAGCTTCCCTTGACCCTACGGTATCTCTAACGGCAACACGCCACAACCCTTCAGAACGGCTCACCGCTCCTCTGTTCCGTTCATGCAGGTCTCCTGTAATCTCAGAGTCGTTTACCAGCTGCACTTTGTAGGTTTCAACCCAGTCCCAGCTACAAAGACATTAACAAGGATTACATACAACACATTAATGCTTTGTAAAATCTACACATGTAATATATGTATAGTAAACATATAGCAAACGATAGTAAACAGTAAACGTATAGTAAACATATAGTAAACGTGATAGTAAACATATAGTAAACATATAGTAAACATAGTAAACATATGTAAAACATATATAGTAAATGTATATAAACATATAGTAAATGTATAGTAAACATATAGTAAACATATAGTAAAGATATATTAAAATGTATAGTAAATGTAAAAATAAAACATGTGTAAACGAGATAGTATACCTAGAGTAAACGTGATAGTAAAACATATAGTAAATGTATAGTATACCTAGAGTAAACGTATAGTAAACATATAGTAAATGTATAGTATACCTAGAGTAAACGTATAGTAAACATATAGTAAATGTATAGTAAACCTAGAGTAAACGTATAGTAAACATATAGTAAATGTATAGTAAACATATAGTAAATGTATAGTATACCTAGAGTAAACATATAGTAAATGTATAGTAAACATATAGTAAATGTATAGTATACCTAGAGTAAACATATAGTAAATGTATAGTATACGTATAATAAGTGTATAGCAAACATGTAGTAAAGGTATAGTAAATGTATAGTAAATGTATAGTAAACGTATAGTAAACATATAGTAAAGGTATAGTATACATATAATAGATGTATAGCAAACATGTAGTAAAGGTATAGTAAATGTATAGTAAATGAATAGTAAATGTATAGTATATATAGTAAAGGTATAGTAAATGAATAGTAAATGAATAGTAAATGTATAGTATATATAGTAAAGGTATAGTAAACATATAGTAAAGGTATAGTATACATACAATAAATGCATAGCAAACATGTAGTAAATGTATAGTAAATGTATAGTAAATGAATAGTAAATGAATAGTATATATAGTAAAGGTATAGTAAACATATAGTAAAGGTATAGTATATATATAATAAATGTATAGCAAACATGTAGTAAAGTTATAGTAAATGTATAGTAAATGAATAGTAAATGTATAGTAAATGTATAGTATATATAGTAAAGGTATAGTAAACATATTGTAAAGGTATAGTAAACATATAGTAAAGGTAAAGTAAACGTATAGTAAATGAATAGTAAAGGTAAAGTAAATGTATAGTACACATATAGTAAATGAATAGTAAAGGTAAAGTAAATGTATAGTAAACATATAGTAAACGTATAGTAAATGTATAGTAAAGGTATAGTAAACATATAGTAAAGGTATAGTAAACGTATAGTAAATGTATAGTTTAACATATAGTAAATGTATAGTACACATATAGTAACCATATAGTAAAGGTATAGTAAACATATAGTAAAGGTATAGTAAACGTATAGTAAAGGTATAGTAAACGTATAGTAAATGTATAGTTTAACATATAGTAAATGTATAGTACACATGTAGTAACCATATAGTAAAGTTATAGTAAACAGATAGTAAAGGTATATTAAATGTATAGAAAATGTATATAGAACGTATATATTAACGTATATAAAACGTATAGTACATACATAGTATATTATGAATCTAGATCAAATAGAATATGGGGGAAAATACACAAATACCGTATATACTGTATAGTGCAGTATATAGACATACCAGATATACTGTATAGTGGAGTATATAGACATACTAGATATACTGTATAGTGGAGTATATAGACATACCAGATATACAGTATAGTGGAGTATATAGACATACCAGATATACTGTATAGTGGAGTATATAGACATACCAGATATACTGTATAGTGGAGTATATAGACATACCAGATATACAGTATAGTGGAGTATATAGACATACCAGATATACCGTATAGTAGAGTATATAGATATACCAGATATACAGTATAGTGGAGTATATAGACATACCAGATATACTGTATTGTGGAGTATATAGACATACCGTACTCACGGTATGATTTTCAATACCATCGTATACAGTATACCGTAATATATATATATATGCTTTTTTTAAATGCCATACATGACAAGATGTGGCAAGGAGTGGCATGATGGCTATCCCTGATCCATCATGTGTTGTAACCTCTCCAGACTGTCCCCCTGCCAGCACCCCTTCTTCTCCCGGTCCCCTTGCCAGCACCCCTTCTTCTCCTGGTCCACCTACCAGCACCCCTTCTACTCCTGGTCCCCATGCCAGCACCCCTTCTTCTCCTGGTCCCCCTGCCATCACCACCTTCTCCTCAGGTCCCCCTTCCAGCACCCCTTCTACTCTTGGTCCCCTGCCTGCCCCCTTCTTCTCCTGGTTCCTCTGCCAGCGCCCCTTCTTCTCCTGGTCCCCCTGCCAGCACCCCTTCTTCTCCTGGTTCCTCTGCCAGCGCCCCTTCTTCTCCTGGTCCCCCTGCCAGCACCACCTTCTCCTCAGGTCCCCTGCCAGCACCACCTTCTCCTCAGGTCCCCCTTCCAGCCCCCCCTTCTACTCTTGGTCCCCCTGCCTGCACCCTTCTTCTCCTGGTTCCTCTGCCAGCGCCCCTTCTTCTCCTGGTCCCCCTGCCAGCACCCCTTCTTCTCCTGGTCACCCTGCCAGCACCCCTTCTTCTCCTGGTCCCCTCCCAGCACCCGGCCTGTCTGACCTACCTCCAGATGGAGTTGCGTCCCTGCAGGATGACTCCTGTGAACAGCGTGGGGCGCAGAGCATCCACCTGCAGCCACTGGTGCTGGTCCTCCACTTAGCACACCACGCGCCATCATACATGTCTCCGTCCTCGATACCTGACTGGACTCACACACACACACAACAACACACACACACACACACACACAAAATAGCTCAAAGTGGTTTTCAGGAAGCATTCTGCAATAAAATTACCCGTAAACTTATCATTTTATTGCGGAAGCAGATCACAAGAAGAATAACAAGTAAGTACTTGGTGGCTATTATATATTAATATCTAGACTATAGACCCACCTGTATATTGAGTCTTGCCCTGTGAGGGCCAAGTCCCATCCGCAGGTAGGATGAAGCCTGGAACTGGCTGTCATCAACCCTCAGTGACTTCAGACCCAGCGGGGGACAGTCTGGAGAGGTTACAACACATTGTGGATCAGGGATAGCCATCGTGCTGGCAGGGGGACCAGGAGAAGAAGGGGTGCTGGCAGGGGGACCAGGAGAAGAAGGGGTGCTGGCAGGGGGACCAGTAGTAGAAGGGGTGCTGGCAGGGGACCAGGAGTAGAAGGGTGCTGGCAGGGGGACCAGGAGTAGAAGAGGTGCTGGCAGGGGAACAGGAGCAGAGGTGCTGGCAAGGGGACCAGGAGTAGAAGGGTGCTGGCAGAGGGACCAGGAGAAAGAAGGGGTGCTGGCAAGGGGACCAGGAGTAGAAGGTGCGCTGGCAAGGGGACCAGGAGAAGAAGGGGTGCTGGCAGGGGGACCAGGAGAAGAAGGGGTGCTGGCAGGGGGACCAGTAGTAGAAGGGGTGCTGGCAGGGGGACCAGGAGTAGAAGGGGTGCTGGCAGGGGGACCAGGAGAAGAGGTGCTGGCAGGGGGAACAGGAGCAGAGGTGCTGGCAAGGGGACGAGGAGTAGAAGGGGTGCTGGCAGGGGGACCAGGAGAAGAAGTGGTGCTGGCAGGGGGACCAGGAGGGGAAGGGGTGCTGGCAGGGGGACCAGGAGAAGAAGGGGTGCTGGCAGGGGGACAGTCTGGAGAGGTTACAACACATGATGGATCAGGGATAGCCATCATGCTGGCAGGGGGACCAGGAGTAGAAGGGGTGCTGGCAGGGGGACCAGGAGTAGAAGGGAGGCTGGCAGGGGGACCAGGAGTAGAAGGGGTGCTGGCAGGGGGACGAGGAATAGAAGGGGTGCTGGCAGGGGGACCAGGAGAAGAAGGGGCGCTGGCAGAGGAACCAGGAGTAGAAGGGGTGCTGGCAGGGGGACCAGGAGTAGAAGGGGTGCTGGCAGGGGGACCAGGAGTAGAAGGGGTGCTGGCAGGGGGACCAGGAGTAGAAGGGAGGCTGGCAGGGGGACCAGGAGTAGAAGGGGTGCTGGCAGGGGGACCAGGAGAAGAAGGGGCGCTGGCAGGGGGACCAGGAGAAGAAGGGGTGCTGGCAGGGGGACAGTCTGGAGAGGTTACAACACATGATGGATCAGGGATAGCCATCATGCCACTCCTTGCCACATCTTGTCATGTATGGCATTTAAAAAAAGCATATATTTAACCTTTATTTAATGAGGTAATTCAGTTAAGAACACATTCTTATTTACAATGACAGCCTAGGAACAGTTGGTTTACTGCCTTGTTCAAAACGACAGATTTCTACCTTGTCAGCTCGGGGATTCGATCGAGCAATCGTTCGGTTACTGGTCCAACGCTCTAACCACTAGGCTACCCTGCCGCATAACATGGAGTTGAAATGATAGCACAACTAGATCCGGGACCAGGCTAGATCAGGGCTGTGTTCCAGACACACAGGCGTCACTGATCCGTGTAGATGATCAGATCTTAACTGGAGAAGTGTTGAACATCTCAGGAACCACAAACAATCCTATTACCTGCACAGACCTGCACAGAATACCTGGAATGCACCCACTATCTCAAAGCAGGATGTGTGTGCCTCTGTGTGTCTGCGCCTCGGTGTGTCTGTGCCTCGGTGTGTCTGTGCCTCGATGTGTCTGTGCCTCGGTGTGTCTGTGCCTCAATGTGTCTGTGCCTTGATGTGTCTGTGCCTCGGTGTGTCTGTGCCTCGATGTGTCTGTGCCTCGGTGTGTCTGTGCCTCGGTGTGTCTGTGCCTCGGTGTGTCTGTGCCTTGATGTGTCTGTGCCTCGGTGTGTCTGTGCCTCGGGTGTGTCTGTGCCTCGGTGTGTCTGTGCCTCGGTGTGTTCTGTGCCTCGGTGTGTCTGTGCCCGGTGTGCCTGTGCCTTGATGTGTCTGTGCCTCGGTGTGTCTGTGCCTCAATGTGTCTGTGCCTCGGTGTGTCTGTGCCTCGGTGTGTGTGTGCCTCGGTGTGCTGTTGCCTCGGTGTGCCTTTGCCTCGGTGTGTGTGTGCTGTGCTTCGGTGTGCCTGTGCCTCGGTGTGCCTGGCCTCGGTGTGCCTGTGCCCTCGGTGTGCTTGTGCCTCGGTGTGCCTGTGCCTCGTGTGTGTGTGTGTGCTTCGGTGTGTCTGTGCCTCGGTGTGTCTGTGCCTCGGTGTGCCTGTGCCTCGGGTGTGTGTGTGTGCCTCGGTGTGTGTGTGTGCTTCGGTGTGTCTGTGCCTCGGTGTGTGTGTGCTTCGGTGTGCCTGTGCCTCGTGTGTGCCTGTGCCTCGGTGTGCCTGTGCCCCGGGTGCCGGTGCCTCGAGTGTGCCTGTGCCTCGGTGTGTGTGTGCTTCCCGGTGTGTCTGTGCCTCGGTGTGTCTGTGCCTCGGTGTGCCTGTGCCTCGGTGTGTGTGTGTGTGCCTCGGTGTGTGTGTGTGCTTCGGTGTGTCTGTGCCTCGGTGTGTGTGTGCTTCGGTGTGTCTGTGCCTCGGTGTGCCTGTGCCTCGGTGTGCCTGTGCCTCGGTGTGCCTGTGCCTCGGTGTGCCCTGCATGCCGGGTGTGCTTGTGCCTCGGTGTGCCTGTGCCTCGGTGTGTGTGTGTGCTTCGGTGTGTCTGTGCCTCCGGTGTGTCTCTGTGCCTCGGTGTGCCTGTGCCTCGGTGTGTGTGTGTGTGTGCCTCGGTGTGTGTGTGTGCTTCGGTGTGTCTGTGCCTCGGTGTGTGTGTGCTTCGGTGTGTCTGTGCCTCGGTGTGCCTGTGCCTCGGTGTGCCTGTGCTTCGTGTGCCTGCAGGGTTCGGGGGAGAAGGCAGTTATGTTCAATGGCAGCAGGAGAAAGTCATGTATGTTTTGAGAGACAAACCCCCCGGCTGTCAGAGATAAAGTAGAAATGTGAAGTTGCAGAAGAAGTTGAGTGCATGACAGGATCTGAAATATGTCTAATTCTCCCCTTAGTCAGTTCTCTGGTAGTGTACAGGAACTCACAGCCCCCTCCCCTTGTAGTGTGTGTGTGTGTGTGTGTGTGTGTGTGTGTGTGTGTGTGTGTGTGTGTGTGTGTGTGTGTGTGTGTGTGTGTGTGTGTGTGTGTGTGTGTGTGTGTGTGTGTGACAAAAAAACTTCCCTTGGAAGTTGAGGAGAACCCGTTCCTCCCTCACATACACACCCCACTCCTCGTACGGAGGAGTCAGTGTAGTGGGAGTGCAGAGCATTGGGCTGGAGATCAGTGAACCAGGAAGGAACAGAGCATCATGCAGAGCTGATACGTAATACTGGACTCAGTTAAACAGGGTTATAGTCAGGGCAGAGCTGGGATGTAATATGAGACTCAGACAGGGTTATAGTCAGGGCAGAGCTGGGATGTAATATGAGACTCAGACAGGGTTATAGTCAGGGCAGAGCTGGGATGTAATATGAGACTCAGACAGGGTTATAGTCAGGGCAGAGCTGGGATGTAATATGAGACTCAGACAGGGTTATAGTCAGGGCAGAGCTGGGATGTGATATGAGACTCAGACAGGGTTATAGTCAGGGCAGAGCTGGGATGTAATATGAGACTCAGACAGGGTTATAGTCAGGGCAGAGCTGGGATGTAATATGAGACTCAGACAGGGTTATAGTCAGGGCAGAGCTGGGATGTAATATGAGACTCAGACAGGGTTATAGTCAGGGCAGAGCTGGGATGTGATATGAGACTCAGACAGGGTTATAGTCAGGGCAGAGCTGGGATGTGATATGAGACTCAGACAGGGTTATAGTCAGGGCAGAGCTGATACGTAATACTAGACTCAGTTAGACAGGGTTATAGTCAGGGCAGAGCTGGGATGTAATATGAGACTCAGGGTTATAGTCAGGGCAGAGCTGGGATGTGATATGAGACTCAGACAGGGTTATAGTCAGGGCAGAGCTGGGATGTAATATGAGACTCAGACAGGGTTATAGTCAGGGCAGAGCTGGGATGTAATATGAGACTCAGACAGGGTTATAGTCAGGGCAGAGCTGGGATGTAATATGAGACTCAGACAGGGTTATAGTCAGGGCAGAGCTGGGATGTAATATGAGACTCAGACAGGGTTATAGTCAGGGCAGAGCTGGGATGTAATATGAGACTCAGACAGGGTTATAGTCAGGGCAGAGCTGGGATGTAATATGAGACTCAGACAGGGTTATAGTCAGGGCAGAGCTGGGATGTAATATGAGACTCAGACAGGGTTATAGTCAGGGCAGAGCTGGGATGTAATATGAGACTCAGGGTTATAGTCAGGGCAGAGCTGGGATGTAATATGAGACTCAGACAGGGTTATAGTCAGGGCAGAGCTGGGATGTAATATGAGACTCAGACAGGGTTATAGTCAGGGCAGAGCTGATACGTAATACTAGACTCAGTTAGACAGGGTTATAGTCAGGGCAGAGCTGGGATGTAATATGAGACTCAGGGTTATAGTCAGGGCAGAGCTGGGATGTGATATGAGACTCAGACAGGGTTATAGTCAGGGCAGAGCTGGGATGTGATATGAGACTCAGACAGGGTTATAGTCAGGGCAGAGCTGGGATGTGATATGAGACTCAGACAGGGTTATAGTCAGGGCAGAGCTGATACGTAATACTGGACTCAGTTAGACAGGGTTATAGTCAGGGCAGAGCTGGGATGTGATATGAGACTCAGACAGGGTTATAGTCAGGGCAGAGCTGGGATGTAATATGAGACTCAGGGTTATAGTCAGGGCAGAGCTGGGATGTAATATGAGACTCAGGGTTATAGTCAGGGCAGAGCTGGGATGTAATATGAGACTCAGGGTTATAGTCAGGGCAGAGCTGGGATGTAATATGAGACTCAGTTAGACAGGGTTATAGTCAGGGCAGAGCTGGGATGTGATATGAGACTCAGACAGGGTTATAGTCAGGGCAGAGCTGGGATGTAATATGAGACTCAGGGTTATAGTCAGGGCAGAGCTGGGATGTAATATGAGACTCAGGGTTATAGTCAGGGCAGAGCTGGGATGTAATATGAGACTCAGTT
>NW_027015502.1:0-11421 GCF_036934945.1 Oncorhynchus masou masou
TGAGAGTCTTAAAATAACGATGGCTCTTGTGGAAAGGTAAAAGGAAGTGAGAGTCTTAAAATAACGATGGCTCTTGTGGAATGGTAAAAGGAAGTGAGAGTCTTAAAATAACGATGGCTCTTGTGGAAAGGTAAAAGTAAGTGAGAGTCTTAAAATAACGATGGCTCTTGTGGAATGGTAAAAGGAAGTGAGAGTCTTAAAATAACGATGGCTCTTGTGGAAAGGTAAAAGTAAGTGAGAGTCTTAAAATAACGATGGCTCTTGTGGAATGGTAAAAGGAAGTGAGAGTCTTAAAATAACGATGGCTCTTGTGGAATGGTAAAAGGAAGTGAGAGTCTTAAAATAACGATGGCTCTTGTGGAATGGTAAAAGGAAGTGAGAGTCTTAAAATAACGATGGCTCTTGTGGAAAGGTAAAAGGAAGTGAGAGTCTTAAAATAACGATGGCTCTTGTGGAATGGTAAAAGGAAGTGAGAGTCTTAAAATAACGATGGCTCTTGTGGAAAGGTAAAAGGAAGTGAGAGTCTTAAAATAACGATGGCTCTTATGGAATGGTAAAAGTAAGTGAGAGTCTTAAAATAACAATGGCTCTTGTGGAATGGTAAAAGTAAGTGAGAGTCTTAAAATAGCGATGGCTCTGTGGAATGGTAAAAGGAAGTGAGAGTCTTAAAATAACGATGGCTCTTGTGGAATGGTAAAAGGAAGTGAGAGTCTTAAAATAACGATGGCTCTTGTGGAAAGGTAAAAGGAAGTGAGAGTCTTAAAATAACGATGGTTTCCTCTTGTGGAATGGTAAAGGAAGTGAGAGTCTTAAAATAACGATGGCTCTTGTGGAAAGGTAAAAGGAAGTGAGAGTCTTAAAATAACGATGGCTCTTGTGGAATGGTAAAAGTAAGTGAGAGTCTTAAAATAACGATGGCTTTTGGTAAAAGGAAGTGAGAGTCTTAACAACGATGGCTCTGGGGAAAGGTAAAAAGGAAGTGAGAGTCTTAAAATAACGATGGCTCTTGTGGAATGGTAAAAGGAAGTGAGTCTTAAAATAACGATGGCTCTTGTGGAAAGGTAAAAGGAAGTGAGAGTCTTAAAATAACAATGGCTCTTGTGGAATGGTAAAAGGAAGTGAGAGTCTTAAAATAACGATGGCTCTTGTGGAATGGTAAAAGGAAGTGAGAGTCTTAAAATAACGATGGCTCTTGTGGAATGGTAAAAGGAAGTGAGAGTCTTAAAATAACGATGGCTCTTGTGGAATGGTAAAAGGAAGTGAGAGTCTTAAAATAACGATGGCTCTTGTGGAATGGGGAAAGGTCTTAAAATATGGCTCTTGTGGAAAGTAAGTGAGAGTCTTAAAATAACGATGGCTCTTGTGGAAAGGTAAAAGTAAGTGAGAGTCTTAAAATAACGATGGCTTTTGTGGAAAGGGTAAAAGTCTTAAAATAAAGTGAGAGTGAGAGTCTTAAAATAACGATGGCTCTTGTGTGGAATGGTAAAAAAAGGAAAGGAGAAGTGAGAGTCTTAAAATAACGATGGCTCTTGTGGAAAGGTAAAAGGAAGTGGAAAGGTGGAAAAAAGGAAGTGAGAGTCTTAAAATAACGATGGCTCTTGTGGAATGGTAAAAGGAAGTGAGAGTCTTAAAATAACGATGGCTCTTTGTGGAAAGGTAACGATGGCTCTTGTGGAAAGGGAAGTGAGTCTTAAAATAACGATGGCTCTTGTGGAATGGTAAAAAGTGAGAGTCTTAAAATAACGATGGCTCTTGTGGAATGGTAAAAGGAAGAGAGTCTTAAAATAACGATGGCTCTTGTGGAATGGTAAAAGGAAGTGAGAGTCTTAAAATAACGATGGCTCTTGTGGAAAGGTAAAAGGAAGTGAGAGTCTTAAAATAACGATGGCTCTTGTGGAATGGTAAAAGGAAGTGAGAGTCTTAAAATAACGATGGCGCTTATGGAATGGTAAAAGGAAGTGAGAGTCTTAAAATAACAATGGCTCTTGTGGAATGGTAAAAGTAAGTGAGAGTCTTAAAATAACGATGGCTCTTGTGGAATGGTAAAAGGAAGTGAGAGTCTTAAAATAACGATGGCTCTTGTGGAATGGTAAAAGGAAGTGAGAGTCATAAAATAACGATGGCTCTTGTGGAATGGTAAAAGGAAGTGAGAGTCTTAAAATAACGATGGCTCTTGTGGAATGGTAAAAGGAAGTGAGAGTCTTAAAATAACGATGGCTCTTGTGGAAGGTAAAAGGGAAGTGAGAGTCTTAAAATAACGATGAAGCTCTTGTGGAAAGGTAAAAGTAAGTGAGAGTCTTAAAACTAACGATAGCTTTTGTGGAAAGGTAAAAGTAAGTGAGAGTCTTAAAATAACGATGGCTCTTGTGGAATGGTAAAGGAAGTGAGAGTCTTAAAATAACGATGGCTCTTGTGGAAGGTAAAAGGAAGTGAGAGTCTTAAAATAACGATGGCTCTTGTGGAAAGGTAAAAGGAAGTGAGAGTCTTAAAATAACGATGGCTCTTGTGGAAAGGTAAAAGGAAGTGAGGTCTTAAAATAACGATGGCTCTTGTGGAAAGGTAAGGAAGTGAGAGTCTTAAAATAACGATGGCTCTTGTGGAATGGTAAAGGAAGTGAGAGTCTTAAAATAACTATCGTGGAATGGTAAAAAGGAAGTGAGAGTCTTAAAATAACGATGGCTCTTGTGCTCTGTGGAAAGGTAAAGCTGAAGTGAGAGTCTTAAAATAACGATGGCTCTTGTGGAATGGTAAAAGGAAGTGAGAGTCTTAAAATAACGATGGCTCTTGTGGAATGGTAAAAGGAAGTGAGAGTTTTAAAATAACGATGGCTCTTGTGGAATGGTAAAAGGAAGTGAGAGTCTTAAAATAACGATGGCTCTTGTGGAATGGTAAAAGAGAGTGAGAGTCTTAAAACAATGATGGCTCTTGTGGAATGGTAAAAGGAAGTGAGAGTCTTAAAATAACGATGGCTCTTGTGGAATGGTAAAAGGAAGTGAGAGTCTTAAAATAACGATGGCTCTTGTGTAAAAGGAATGAGAGTAAAAATTACCTTGTGGAAAGGTAAAGAGAGTCTTAAAATAACGATGGCTTTGTGGAAAGGGTAAAAGTAAGAGAGTCTTAAAATAACGATGGCTCTTTGGTGGAAAGAGTAAAAGTAAGTGAGAGTCTTAAAATAACGATGGCTCTTGTGGAATGGTAAAAGGAAGTGAGAGTCTTAAAATAACGATGGCTCTTGTGGAAAGGTAAAAGGAAGTGAGAGTCTTAAAATAACGATGGCTCTTGTGGAATGGTAAAAGAAGAGAGTCTTAAAATAACGATGGCTCTTGTGGAAGTGAGAGTCTTAAAATAACTTGTGGAATGGTAAAAGGAAGTGAGAGTCTTAAAATGTGGCTCTTGTGGAAGGTAAAAGGAAGTGAGAGTCTTAAAATAACGATGGCTCTTGTGGAATGGTAAAAAAGTGAGAGTCTTAAAATAACGATGGCTCTTGTGGAATGGTAAAAGGAAGTGAGAGTCTTAAAATAACGATGGCTCTTGTGGAATGGTAAAAGGAAGTGAGAGTCTTAAAATAACGATGGCTCTTGTGGAAAGGTAAAAGTAAGTGAGTCTTAAAATAGCGATGGCTCTTGTGGAATGGTAAAAGGAAGTGAGAGTCTTAAAATATGATGGCGCTTATGGAATGGTAAAAGGAAGTGAGAGTCTTAAAATAACAATGGCTCTTGTGGAATGGTAAAAGTAAGTGAGAGTCTTAAAATAACGATGGCTCTTGTGGAATGGTAAAAGGAAGTGGTCTTAAAATAACGATGGCTCTTGTGGAATGGTAAAAAAGTAGCGATGGCTCTGGAATGGTGGAAAGGTCTTAAAATAAATGGCTCTTGTGGAATGGTAAAAGGAGTGAGAGTCTTAAAATAACGATGGCTCTTGTGGAATGGTAAAAGGAAGTGAGAGTCTTAAAATAACGATGGCTCTTGTGTAAAAGTAAGTGAGAGTAAAAGGAAGTGAGAGTCTTAAAATAACGATGGCTCTTGTGGAATGGTAAAGGAAGTGAGAGTCTTAAGTGCGATGGCTCTTGTGGAAAGGTAAAAGTAAGTGAGAGTCTTAAAATAGCGATGGCTCTTGTGGAATGGTAAAGGAAGTGAGAGTCTTAAAATAGCGATGGCTCTTGTGGAATGGTAAAAGGAAGTAGGAGTCTTAAAATAACAGTGGCTCTTGTGGAATGGTAAAAGGAAGTGAGAGTCTTAAAATAACGATGGCTCTTGTGGAAGGTAAAAGGAAGTGAGAGTCTTAAAATAACGATGGCTCTTGTGGAAAGGTAAAAGTAAGTGAGAGTCTTAAAATAACGATGGCTTTTGTGGAAAGGTAAAAGTAGTGAGAGTCTTAAAATAACGATGGCTCTTGTGGAATGGTAAAAGGAAGTGAGAGTCTTAAAATAAGCCGATGGCTCTTGTGGAAAGGTAAAAGGAAGTGAGAGTCTTAAAATAACGATGGCTCTTGTGGAAAGGTAAAAGGAAGTGAGAGTCTTAAAATAACGATGGCTCTTGTGGAAAGGTAAAAGGAAGTGAGAGTCTTAAAATAACGATGGCTCTTGTGGAATGGTAAAGGAAGTGAGAGTCTTAAAATAACGATGGCTCTTGTGGAATGGTAAAAGGAAGTGAGAGTCTTAAAATAACGATGGCTCTTGTGGAATGGTAAAAGGAAGTGAGAGTCTTAAAATAACGATGGCTCTTGTGGAAAGGTAAAAGGAAGTGAGAGTCTTAAAATAACGATGGCTCTTGTGGAATGGTAAAAGGAAGTGAGAGTCTTAAAATAACGATGGCTCTTGTGGAATGGTAAAAGGAAGTGAGAGTCTTAAAATAACGATGGCTCTTGTGGAATGGTAAAAGGAAGTGAGAGTCTTAAAATAACGATGGCTCTTGTGGAAAGGTAAAAGGAAGTGAGAGTCTTAAAATAACGATGGCTCTTGTGGAATGGTAAAAGGAAGTGAGAGTCTTAAAATAACGATGGCGCTTATGGAATGGTAAAAGGAAGTGAGAGTCTTAAAATAACAATGGCTCTTGTGGAATGGTAAAAGTAAGTGAGAGTCTTAAAATAACGATGGCTCTTGTGGAATGGTAAAAGGAAGTGAGAGTCTTAAAATAACGATGGCTCTTGTGGAATGGTAAAAGGAAGTGAGAGTCATAAAATAACGATGGCTCTTGTGGAATGGTAAAAGGAAGTGAGAGTCTTAAAATAACGATGGCTCTTGTGGAATGGTAAAAGGAAGTGAGAGTCTTAAAATAACGATGGCTCTTGTGGAAAGGTAAAAGGAAGTGAGAGTCTTAAAATAACGATGGCTCTTGTGGAAAGGTAAAAGTAAGTGAGAGTCTTAAAATAACGATGGCTTTTGTGGAAAGGTAAAAGTAAGTGAGAGTCTTAAAATAACGATGGCTCTTGTGGAATGGTAAAAGGAAGTGAGAGTCTTAAAATAACGATGGCTCTTGTGGAAAGGTAAAAGGAAGTGAGAGTCTTAAAATAACGATGGCTCTTGTGGAAAGGTAAAAGGAAGTGAGAGTCTTAAAATAACGATGGCTCTTGTGGAAAGGTAAAAGGAAGTGAGAGTCTTAAAATAACGATGGCTCTTGTGGAAAGGTAAAAGGAAGTGAGAGTCTTAAAATAACGATGGCTCTTGTGGAATGGTAAAAGGAAGTGAGAGTCTTAAAATAACGATGGCTCTTGTGGAATGGTAAAAGGAAGTGAGAGTCTTAAAATAACGATGGCTCTTGTGGAAAGGTAAAAGGAAGTGAGAGTCTTAAAATAACGATGGCTCTTGTGGAATGGTAAAAGGAAGTGAGAGTCTTAAAATAACGATGGCTCTTGTGGAAAGGTAAAAGGAAGTGAGAGTCTTAAAATAACGATGGCTCTTGTGGAAAGGTAAAAGGAAGTGAGAGTCTTAAAATAACGATGGCTCTTGTGGAATGGTAAAAGGAAGTGAGAGTCTTAAAATAACGATGGCTCTTGTGGAATGGTAAAAGGAAGTGAGAGTCTTAAAATAACGATGGCTCTTGTGGAATGGTAAAAGGAAGTGAGAGTCTTAAAATAACGATGGCTCTTGTGGAAAGGTAAAAGTAAGTGAGAGTCTTAAAATAACGATGGCTCTTGTGGAAAGGTAAAAGTAAGTGAGAGTCTTAAAATAACGATGGCTTTTGTGGAAAGGTAAAAGTAAGTGAGAGTCTTAAAATAACGATGGCTCTTGTGGAATGGTAAAAGGAAGTGAGAGTCTTAAAATAACGATGGCTCTTGTGGAAAGGTAAAAGGAAGTGAGAGTCTTAAAATAACGATGGCTCTTGTGGAATGGTAAAAGGAAGTGAGAGTCTTAAAATAACGATGGCTCTTGTGGAAAGGTAAAAGGAAGTGAGAGTCTTAAAATAACGATGGCTCTTGTGGAATGGTAAAAGGAAGTGAGAGTCTTAAAATAACGATGGCTCTTGTGGAATGGTAAAAGGAAGTGAGAGTCTTAAAATAACGATGGCTCTTGTGGAATGGTAAAAGGAAGTGAGAGTCTTAAAATAACGATGGCTCTTGTGGAAAGGTAAAAGGAAGTGAGAGTCTTAAAATAACGATGGCTCTTGTGGAATGGTAAAAGGAAGTGAGAGTCTTAAAATAACGATGGCGCTTATGGAATGGTAAAAGGAAGTGAGAGTCTTAAAATAACAATGGCTCTTGTGGAATGGTAAAAGTAAGTGAGAGTCTTAAAATAACGATGGCTCTTGTGGAATGGTAAAAGGAAGTGAGAGTCTTAAAATAACGATGGCTCTTGTGGAATGGTAAAAGGAAGTGAGAGTCTTAAAATAACGATGGCTCTTGTGGAATGGTAAAAGGAAGTGAGAGTCTTAAAATAACGATGGCTCTTGTGGAATGGTAAAAGGAAGTGAGAGTCTTAAAATAACGATGGCTCTTGTGGAAAGGTAAAAGGAAGTGAGAGTCTTAAAATAACGATGGCTCTTGTGGAAAGGTAAAAGTAAGTGAGAGTCTTAAAATAACGATGGCTTTTGTGGAAAGGTAAAAGTAAGTGAGAGTCTTAAAATAACGATGGCTCTTGTGGAATGGTAAAAGGAAGTGAGAGTCTTAAAATAACGATGGCTCTTGTGGAAAGGTAAAAGGAAGTGAGAGTCTTAAAATAACGATGGCTCTTGTGGAAAGGTAAAAGGAAGTGAGAGTCTTAAAATAACGATGGCTCTTGTGGAAAGGTAAAAGGAAGTGAGAGTCTTAAAATAACGATGGCTCTTGTGGAATGGTAAAAGGAAGTGAGAGTCTTAAAATAACGATGGCTCTTGTGGAATGGTAAAAGGAAGTGAGAGTCTTAAAATAACGATGGCTCTTGTGGAATGGTAAAAGGAAGTGAGAGTCTTAAAATAACGATGGCTCTTGTGGAAAGGTAAAAGGAAGTGAGAGTCTTAAAATAACGATGGCTCTTGTGGAATGGTAAAAGGAAGTGAGAGTCTTAAAATAACGATGGCTCTTGTGGAAAGGTAAAAGGAAGTGAGAGTCTTAAAATAACGATGGCTCTTGTGGAAAGGTAAAAGGAAGTGAGAGTCTTAAAATAACGATGGCTCTTGTGGAATGGTAAAAGAGTGAGTCTTAAAATAACGATGGCTCTTGTGGAATGGTAAAAGGAAGTGAGAGTCTTAAAATAACAATTGCTCTTGTGGAATGGTAAAAAGGAAGTGAGAGTCTTAAAATAACGATGGCTCTTGTGGAAAGGTAAAAGAGTGAGAGTTAAAATAACGATGGCTCTTGTGGAATGGTAAAAGGCGAGAGTCTTAAAATAATTTGATGTCTTGTGGAATGGTAAAAGTGAGAATCTTAAAATAACAATAGCTCTTGTGGAAAGGTAAAAGGAAGTGAGAGTCTTAATACTAATGATGGCTCTTGTGGAATGGTAAAAGTGAGAGTCTTAAAATAACGATGGCTCTTGTGGAAAGGTAAAAGGAAGTGAGAGTCTTAAAATAACGATGGCTCTGGAATGTGGAATGGTAATGGCTCTTGTGGAATGGTAAGGAAGTGAGAGTCTTAAAATAACGATGGCTCTTGTGGAAAGGTAAAAGGAAGTGAGAGTCTTAAAATAACGTGGCTCTTGTGGAATGGTAAAAGGAAGTGAGAGTCTTAAAATAATAGGCGCTTATGGAATGGTAAAAGGAAGTGAGAGTCTTAAAATAACAATGGCTTGTGGAATGGTAAAAGTAAGTGAGAGTCTTAAAATAACGATGGCTCTTGTGGAATGGTAAAAGGAAGTGAGAGTCTTAAAATAACGATGGCTCTTGTGGAATGGTAAAAGGAAGTGAGAGTCTTAAAATAACAATGGCTCTTGTGGAATGGTAAAAGTAAGTGAGAGTCTTAAAATAACGATGGCTCTTATGGAAAGGTAAAAGGAAGGAGAGAAGTAAAAACATTGTACGGTCCAATATTTGGAGAATAAATCTTCTTGTGTCATGTCGTTGCAGGGCTGAAATTATTCATGTTGATGCACCTATTGAATTAAAGTTGGATTTTTAAAAACAGGATAATGAAATAGAACTCTTGTTTCTTAATATTTCTTCCCAGACAATATCAATGATGCATTATGACAAGTCTGGAAATGAGATCAGAAATGTTCTCTAAAAGCAGACTGCCTCTTTCAGTGGTGGCAAGACCCTCTTTGGCATGGAACAGAGAATACACATAATGCTCTGGCGCACACACACACACACACACACACACACACACACACACACACACACACACACACACACACACACACACACACACACACACACACACACACACACACACACACACACACACACACACACACACACACACACACTTACTACGAGGGGCTGGTTCCGTGTCCTCTCTTTGGCCTCCTCTTCCTCCTGTATCTTCTTTCTGCTCCACACACACAGAGTTACCACATGGACCAAGCACCAGAGTTTCCATGATACAACACACTAACCATAAGTCACTGCGGCCCACCTGTGTTCCTCGATCTGCCTCTCCCTCTCGCGGTACCTCTTCTCTCTATCCTCCTGCTCTTTCCTTTCCAGCTCCATCCTCTCCTCCTCGAAGCGTTGCCTCTCCTCCACAACCTTCTTCCTCTCCTCCTCCTTTCTCAACTCTTCCTCACGCTGGTACACACAAAAGACAGAAATATATTTCAACATTTGTTCAATACTTCAATAACCAATTAGTCACAACATAAAACATCAATGACTAAAATGCAAAACAGAACATCTGGCTTTGGTCCTTCTATTGAGCAAAATCAACACAAACTAACATGTAGAGGGCAAAGCCGCCCGCTCACAATGATTCAAATTCAAATAACCTCAAGGACAGAGAGCAGTGGATGTCATATCTCATTTGAGTCTGTCTCATTGGCTTGTGGCGTTGCTTTTGGAAGACGGGGGACATTTTTTGACTTTGTTTCGATCCTACTCCTACACACTCCAATTGAAACCGGAATTCATGCTATCATTCCTAGTCTGAGGAGAAGGTAGAGAAAACAGATAACAGTGCTGCTCTTCTTGTCTCCAGAGTCCTTGTCCCAGTCACACCCCCCGATCCCCCATCACTTCTTTCCTCCCTCCTGACGTCAGCGGGAATCATGTTCATTCCTACCTTGGCTTGTTCCCAGAATTCCTCTCTATTGATCTTCTTCATCTCAATCTCTGCGTTGGTTTTGGTGTACACGGTGCCCTGGACATCCGCCCAATAGGGAGAGAGGAAAGGAGAGAGGAGAGAGGAAGTGGTTGGTTACAACCATTAGTCAGAGAACCATGGCACACACACACACACACACACACAGCTCAGGGTCAGCGTCTGCTATAGTACAATTACTGTGCCCTCCAAATCCTATTGCACCACACCACCCGTAACCAACAGGGTCAGACTAGACATATAGTGTCATATTTCTGTTCGACACACAATTACCGTATCACTTATTCTGCACCATTGCCTGGATATGATTTATATGGAGTTATATACAGTGCCTTGCGAAGGTATTCGGCCCCCTTGAACTTTGCGACCTTTTGCCACATTTCAGGCTTCAAACATAAAGATATAAAACTGTATTTTTTTGTGAAGAATCAACAACAAGTGGGACACAATCATGAAGTGGAACCACATTTATTGGATATTTCAAACTTTTTTAACAAATCAAAAACTGAAAAATTGGGCGTGCAAAATTATTCAGCCCCTTTACTTTCAGTGCAGCAAACTCTCTCCAGAAGTTCAGTGAGTATCTCTGAATGATCCAATGTTGACCTAAATGACTAATGATGATAAATACAATCCACCTGTGTGTAATCAAGTCTCCGTATAAATGCACCTGCACTGTGATAGTCTCAGAGGTCCGTTAAAAGCGCAGAGAGCATCACGAAGAACAAGGAACACACCAGGCAGGTCGGAGATACTGTTGTGAAGAAGTTTAAAGCCGGATTTTGATACAAAAATATTTCCCAAGCTTTAAACATCCAAGGAGCACTGTGCAAGCGATAATATTGAAATGGAAGGAGTATCAGACCACTGCAAATCTACCAAGACCTGGCCGTCCCTCTAAACTTTCAGCTCATACAAGGAGAAGACTGATCAGAGATGCAGCCAAGAGGCCCATGATCACTCTGATGAACTGCAGAGATCTACAGCTGAGGTGGGAGACTTGTCCATAGGACAACAATCAGTCGTTTATTGCACAAATCTGGCCTTTATGGAAGAGTGGCAAGAAGAAAGCCATTTCTTAAAGATATCCATAAAAAGTGTTGTTCAAGGTTTGCCACAAGCCACCTGTGAGACACACCAAACATGTGGAAGAAAGGTGCTCTGGTCAGATGAAACCAAAATTGAACTTTTTGGCAACAATGCAAAACGTTATGTTTGGCGTAAAAGCAACACAGCTCATCACCCTGAACACACCATACCCACTGTCAAACATGGTGGTGGCAGCATCATGGTTTTGGGCCTGCTTTTCTTCAGCAGGGACAGGGAAGATGGTTAAAATTGATGGGAAGATGGATGGAGCCAAATACAGGACCATTCTGGAAGAAAACCTGATGGAGTCTGCAAAAGACCTGAGACTGGGACGGAGATTTGTCTTCCAACAAGACAATGATCCAAAACATAAAGCAAAATCTACAATGGAATGGTTCAAAAATAAACATATCCAGGTGAATGGCCAAGTCAAAGTCCAGACCTGAATCCAATCGAGAATCTGTGGAAAGAACTGAAAACTGCTGTTCACAAATGCTCTCCATCCAACCTCACTGAGCTCGAGCTGTTTTGCAAGAAGGAATGGAAAAAATTTCAGTCTCTCGATGTGCAAAACTGATAGAGACATACCCCAAGCGACTTACAGCTGTAATCGCAGCAAAAGGTGGCGCTACAAAGTATTAACTTAAGGGGGCTGAATAATTT
>NW_027015503.1:0-8001 GCF_036934945.1 Oncorhynchus masou masou
TGTGTAGATGTGTAGTAGGTGTAGATGTCTGGTAGGTAGAATAGCTGTAGTATGTGTAGATGTGTAGTAGGTGTAGATGTCTGGTAGGTAGAATAGCTGTAGTATGTGTAGATGTGTAGTAGGTGTAGATGTCTGGTAGGTAGAATAGCTGTAGTAGGTGTAGATGTGTAGTAGGTAGAATAGCTGTAGTAGGTGTAGATGTGTAGTAGGTAGAATAGCTGTAGTAGTTGTAGATGTTGTGACGACCCTCCCACTCTGTCTGCCGTATTCTGTTTTTGTTCTTGTTTCCTTATTAGGATGCCGGTGGGCGGAGTTGGGGAGGGTCGTCAGCTACATGGGAAACACCTGGGCCAGGTGTGTCCCAGGATAAATAGACCTCTTCCACATTTATGGAGGAGACTCTCTCCATGCAGACACCTTTGTAGATTGTGTTGTGGTTCTTGGTGGCCTTTTGTTTGTTTGCATTGGCACCTTTCAACACCTGCATTATCACATTCATGCATGCAAAACACTCACTTACACTACTGATTACTGATTACACACACCATTGTATATTTTCCTTAGTTGCTTTGGTTAATAAATATATATTTTGTTACTCCTTATCTCACGTTGTCTCCCTTTGTTACGGGCTTTGAGCCGATTTAGTGACAATGTGTAGTAGGTAGAATAGTTGTAGTAGGTAGAATAGTTGTAGTAGTTGTAGATGTGTGAGGTAGAATAGTTGTTGTAGTAGTTGATAGATAGTAGCTAGTAGCTGTAGGTAGAATAGCTGTATAGGTAGATGTGTAGATGTGTAGTAGGTATAGAATAGTTTGTAGTAGTTGTAGATAGAATAGCTGTAGTATGTGTAGATGTGTAGTAATGTGTAGCTGTAGTAGGTGTAGATGTGTAGTAGGTAGAATAGCTGTAGTAGATGTGTAGTAGGTAGTAGATAGTAGATAGGTAGAACAGCTGTAGTAGTTGTAGATGTGTAGTAGGTAGAATAGTTGTAGATGTGTATAAAGTAGAATATATGTAGTAGCTGTAGATGTGTATAGGTAGAATAGCTGTATTAGGTGTAGATGTGTAGTAGGTAGAATAGTTGTAGTAGTTGTAGATGTGTAGTAGATGTAGAATAGCTGTAGTATGTATAGATGTGTAGTAGGTGTAGATAGTAGGTAGGTAGAATAGCTGTAGTATGTTAGATGTGTAGTAGGTGTGTGTGTAGTAGGTAGAATAGCTGTAGTAGGTGTAGATGTGTAGTAGGTAGAATAGTTGTAGTAGGTGTAGATGTGTAGTAGGTAGAATAGCTGTAGTAGCTAGAATAGCTGTAGTAGCTGTAGATGTGTAGTAGGTAGAATAGTTGTAGTAGGTGT
This sequence comes from Oncorhynchus masou masou, assembly GCF_036934945.1. Lineage (NCBI taxonomy): Eukaryota > Metazoa > Chordata > Actinopteri > Salmoniformes > Salmonidae > Oncorhynchus > Oncorhynchus masou. The sequence goes on from NW_027015503.1 coordinate 1,356, forward strand.
AGTAGTTGTAGATGTGTATAAGGTAGAATAGTTGTAGTAGGTGTAGATGTTTAGTAGGCAGAATAGTTGTAGTAGTTGTAGATGTAGTAGGTAGAACAGCTGTAGTAGGTATATAAGGTAGAATAGTTGTAGTAGTTGTAGATGTGTAGTAGATAGAACAGCTGTAGTAGGTATAGAAGGTAGAATAGTTGTACTAGTTGTAGATGTGTAGTAGATAGAATAGCTGTAGTAGGTGTAGATGTGTAGTAGGTAGAATAGTTGTAGTAGGTGTAGATGTGTAGTAGGTAGAATAGCTGTAGTAGATAGAATAGCTGTAGTAGCTATAGATGTGTAGTAGGTGTAGATAGTAGTAGGTAGAACAGCTGTAGTAGTTGTAGATGTGTAGTAGGTAGAATAGTTGTAGATGTGTATAAAGTAGAATATATGTAGTAGCTGTAGATGTGTATAAGGTAGAATAGCTGTAGTAGGTGTAGATGTGTAGTAGGTAGAATAGTTGTAGTAGGTAGAATAGTTGTAGTAGGTGTATATGTGTAGTAGGTAGAATAGTTGTAGTAGGTGTATATGTGTAGTAGGTAGAATAGTTGTAGATGTGTATGAAAAGTAGAATAGATGTAGTAGCTGTAGTAGATGTGTATAAGGTAGAATAGCTGTAGTAGCTGTAGTAGATGTGTATAAGGTAGAATAGCTGAAGTAGCTGTCGATGTGTAGTAGCTGTAGATGTGTAGTAGGTGGAATAGTTGTAGTAGGTGTAGATGTGTAGTAGGTAGAATAGTTGTAGTAGGTGTAGATGTGTAGTAGGTAGAATAGTTGTAGTATGTGTAGATGTGTAGTAGGTAGAATAGCTGTAGTAGTTGTAGATGTGTAGTAGGTGTAGATGTGTAGTAGGTAGAATAGTTGTAGTAGATGTGTATAAGGTAGAATAGCTGTATTAGGTGTAGATGTGTAGTAGGTAGAATAGTTGTAGTAGTTGTAGATGTGTAGTAGATAGAATAGCTGTAGTAGCTATAGATGTGTAGTAGGTGTAGATGTGTAGTAGGTAGAACAGCTGTAGTAGTTGTAGATGTGTATAAGGTAGAATAGCTGTAGTAGGTGTAGATGTGTAGTAGGTAGAATAGTTGTAGTAGGTGTATATGTGTAGGAGGTAGAATAGCTGTAGTAGATGTGTAGTAGGTAGAATAGTTGTAGTAGGTATAGATGTATAGTAGGTAGAAAAGTTGTAGTAGGTGTAGATGTGTACTAGGTAGAATAGATGTAGTAGGTGTAGATGTGTAGTAGCTGTAGATGTGTACTAGGTAGAATAGCTGTAGTAGTTGTAGATGTGTATAAGGTAGAATACCTGTAGTAGCTGTAGTAGCTGTAGATGTGTAGTAGCTGTAGATGTGTAGTAGGTGTAGATGTGTAGTAGGTGTAGATGTGTAGTAGGTAGAATAGCTGTAGTAGATGTGTAGTAGGTAGAATAGTTGTAGATGTGTAGAAGATAGAATAGCTGGAGTAGGTGTAGATGTGTATAAGGTAGAATACCTGTAGTAGCTGTAGTAGCTGTAGATGTGTAGTAGCTGTAGATGTGTAGTAGGTGTAGATGTGTTTTAGGTAGAATAGCTGGAGTAGTTGTAGATGTGTATAAGGTAGAATAGCTGTAGTAGTTGTAGATGTGTATAAGGTAGAATACCTGTAGTAGCTGTAGTAGCTGTAGATGTGTAGTAGCTGTAGATGTGTAGTAGGTGTAGATGTGTATAAGGTAGAATATCTGTAGTAGTTGTAGATGTGTATAAGGTAGAATACCTGTAGTAGCTGTAGCTGTAGATGTGTAGTAGGTGTAGATGTGTAGTAAGTGTAGATGTGTAGTAGGTAGAATAGTTGTAGATGTGTAGAAGATAGAATAGCTGGAGTAAGTGTAGATGTGTATAAGGTAGAATAGCTGTAGTAGGTGTAGATGTGTAGTAGGTAGCATAGCTGTAGTAATTGTAGATGTGTATAAGGTAGAATAGCTGTAGTAGGTGTAGATGTGTAGTAGGTAGAATAGCTGTAGTAGGTGTAGTAGTTGTGTAGTAGGTAGAATAGTTGTAGTAGGTGTAGATGTGTAGTAGGTAGAATAGCTGTAGTAATTGTAGATGTGTAGTAGGTAGAATAGCTGTAGTAGGTGTAGATGTGTAGTAGGTAGAATAGTTGTAGTAGGTGTAGATGTGTAGTAGGTAGAATAGCTGTAGTAATTGTAGATGTGTAGTAGGTAGAATAGCTGTAGTAGGTGTAGATGTGTAGTAGGTAGAATAGTTGTAGTAGGTGTAGATGTGTAGTAGGTAGAATAGTTGTAGTAGGTGTAGATGTGTAGTAGGTAGAATAGCTGTAGTAATTGTAGATGTGTAGTAGGTAGAATAGCTGTAGTAGGTGTAGATGTGTAGTAGGTAGAATAGTTGTAGTAGGTGTAGATGTGTAGTAGGTAGAATAGTTGTAGTAGGTGTAGATGTGTATAAGGTAGAATAGCTGTAGTAGGTGTAGTAGCTGTAGATGTGTAGTAGGTAGAATAGTTGTAGTAGGTGTAGATGTGTAGTAGGTAGAATAGTTGTAGTAGGTGTAGATGTGTAGTAGGTAGAATAGTTGTAGTAGGTGTAGATGTGTAGTAGGTAGAATAGCTGTAGTAAATGAAGATGTGTAGTAGGTAGAATAGCTGTAGTAGGTGTGGAAGTGTACTAGGTAGAATAGCTGTAGTAATTGTAGATGTGTAGTAGGTAGAATAGTTGAAGTACGTGTAGATGTGCATAAGGTAGAATAGCTGTAGTAGCTGTAGATGTCTATAAGGTAGAATAGCTGTAAAGGTTGTAGTAGCTGTAATAACTGTAGTAGCTGTAGCAGCTGAAGTAGCAGTTATAACTGTAGAAGCTGTAATAACTGTAGCAGCTGTAATAACTTTAGTAGCTGTAATAACTGTAGTAGCTGTAATAACTGTAGTAGCTGTAATAACTGTAGTAGCTGTAATAACTGTAATAACTGTTGCAGCTGTAATAACTGTAGTAGCTGTAGTAGCTGTGGTAGCTGTAGCAGCTGTAGTAACTGTAGCAGCTGTAATAACTGTAGTAGCTGTAATAACTGTAGCAGTTGTAATAACTGTAATAACTGTAGCAGCTGTAATAACTTTAGTAGCTGTAATAACTGTAGTAGCTGTAATAACTGTAATAACTGTTGCAGCTGTAATAACTGTAGTAGCTGTAATAACTGTAGTAGCTGTAATAACTGTAGTAGCTGTAATAACTGTAGTAGCTGTGGTAGCTGTAGCAGCTGTAATAACTGTAGTAGCTGTAATAAATGTAGCAGCAGTAATAACTGAAGTAGCTGTAATAACTGTAGTAACTGTAACTGTAACTGTAATAACTGTCGTAACTGTAATAACTTTAGTGGCTGTAGTAGCTGTAGTAACTGTAGCAGCTGTAATAACTGTAGCAGCTGTAATAACTGTAGTAGCTGTAATAACTGTAGTAGCTGTAATAACTGTAACTCTAGTAGCTGTAATAACTGTAGCAGCTGTAATAACGGTAGCAGCAGTAATAACTGTAGCAACTGTATTAACTGAAGTAGCTGTAATAAGCTTTAACAACTGTCGTAGCTGAAATAGCTGTAGTAGCTGTAATAACTGTAGTAGCTGTAGTAGCTGTAATAACTGTAGTAGCTGTAATAACTGTAGTAGCTGTAAAAACTGTAATAACTGTAGTAGCTATAGTAACTGTAGTAGCTGGAAAAACTGTAGCGACTGTAATAACTGTAGCAGATGTAGTAGCTGTAATAACTGTAGTAGCTGTAATAACTGTAGTAGCTGTAGTAAGCTTTAACAACTGTAGTAGCTGTAATAGCTGTAGTAGCTGTAAAAACTGTAATAACTGTAGTAGCTGTAAAAACTGTAATAGCTGTAGTAGCTGTAATAACTGTAGTAGCTGTAATAACTGTAGTAGCTGTAATAGCTGTAATAACTAGTAACTGTAATAGCTGTAGTAGCTGTAATAACTGCAGTAGCTGTAGCAGCTGTAATAACTGTAGTAACTGTAGTAGCTGTAATAGCTGTAATAACTACAGTAGCTGTAGCAGCTGTAATAACTGTCCTAACTGTAATAACTTTAGTAGCTGTAGTAGCTGTAGTAACTGTAGTAACTGTAGTAGCTGTAATAACTGTAAAAACTGTAATAACTGTCGTAGCTGTAGTAGCTGTAATAACTGTAGTAACTGTAGTAGCTGTAATAACTGTAGTAGCTGTAATAACTGTAGCAGCTGTAATAACTGTAGCGACTGTAATAACTGTAGCAGCTGTAGTAGCTGTAATAAATGTAGCAGCAGTAATAACTAATAACTGTAGCAGCTGTAGTAGCTGTAATAAATGTAGCAGCAGTAATAACTGTAATAACTTTAGTGGCTGTAATAACTTTAGTGGCTGTAGTAGCTGTAATAACTTTAGTGGCTGTAGTAGCTGTAATAACTGTAGTAGCTGTAAAAACTGTAATAACTGTAGTAGCTATAGTAACTGTAGTAGCTGTAATAACTGCAGTAGCTGTAGCAGCTGTAATAACTGTAGTAACTGTAATAACTTTAGTAGCTGTAGTAACTGTAGTAGCTGTAATAACTGTAGTAGCTGTAATAGCTGTAGTAGCTGTAAAAACTGTAATAACTGTAGTAGCTGTAGTAACTGTAGTAGCTGTAGTAACTGTAGTAGTTGTAGTAACTTTAGTAGCTGTAGTAACTGTTGTAGCTGTAGTAACTGTAGTAACTGTAGTAGCTGTAATAACTGTAGTAGCTGTAATAACTGTAGTAGCTGTAATAACTGTAGTAGCTGTAATAACTGTAGTAGCTGTAATAACTGTAGTAGCTGTAGTAACTGTAGTAGCTGTAATAACTGTAGTAGCTGTAAAAACTGTAGTAGCTGTAAAAACTGTAATAACTGTAGTAGCTGTAGTAGCTGTAAAAACTGTAGTAGCTGTAATAACTGTAGTAGCTGTAATAACTGTAGTAGCTGTAAAAACTGTAATAACTGTAGTAGCTGTAGTAACTGTAGTAGCTGTAATAACTGTAGTAGCTGTAGTAACTGTAGTAACTGTAGTAGCTGTAATAACTGTAGTAGCTGTAGTAACTGTAGTTAACTTTAACAACTGTAGTAACTGTAATAACTGTAGTAGCTGTAATAACTGTAGTAGCTGTAATAGCTGTAATAACTGTAGTAACTGTAATAGCTGTAGTAGCTGTAATAACTGTAGTAGCTGTAATAGCTGTAGTAGCTGTAAAAACTAATAACTGTAGTAGCTGTAATAACTGTAGTAACTGTAGTAGCTGTAATAACTGTAGTAGCTGTAATAACTGTAGTAACTGTAATAACTGTAGTAACTGTAATAACTTTAGTGGCTGTAATAACTTTAGTGGCTGTAGTAGCTGTAATAACTTTAGTGGCTGTAGTAGCTGTAATAACTGTAGTAGCTGTAAAAACTGTAATAACTGTAGTAGCTATAGTAACTGTAGTAGCTGTAATAACTGCAGTAGCTGTAGCAGCTGTAATAACTGTAGTAACTGTAATAACTTTAGTAGCTGTAGTAACTGTAGTAGCTGTAATAACTGTAGTAGCTGTAATAGCTGTAGTAGCTGTAAAAACTGTAATAACTGTAGTAGCTGTAGTAACTGTAGTAGCTGTAGTAACTGTAGTAGTTGTAGTAACTTTAGTAGCTGTAGTAACTGTTGTAGCTGTAGTAACTGTAGTAACTGTAGTAGCTGTAATAACTGTAGTAGCTGTAATAACTGTAGTAGCTGTAGTAACTGTAATAACTGTAGTAGCTGTAATAACTGTAGTAGCTGTAATAACTGTAGTAGCTGTAATAACTGTAGTAGCTGTAAAAACTGTAGTAGCTGTAAAAACTGTAATAACTGTAGTAGCTGTAGTAGCTGTAAAAACTGTAGTAGCTGTAATAACTGTAGTAGCTGTAAAAACTGTAATAACTGTAGTAGCTGTAGTAACTGTAGTAGCTGTAATAACTGTAGTAGCTGTAGTAACTGTAGTAGCTGTAATAACTGTAGTAGCTGAAATAACTGTAGTAGCTGTAGTAACTGTAGTTAACTTTAACAACTGTAGTAACTGTAGTAACTGCAATAACTGTAGTAGCTGTAATAACTGTAGTAGCTGTAATAGCTGTAGTAGCTGTAATAGCTGTAAAAACTAATAACTGTAGTAGCTGTAATAACTGTAGTAACTGTAGTAGCTGTAATAACTGTAGTAGCTGTAATAACTGTAGTAGCTGTAATAACTGTAGTAAGCTTTAACAACTGTAGTAGCTGTAATAGCTGTAAAAACTAATAACTGTAGTAGCTGTAATAACTGTAGTAACTGTAGTAGCTGTAATAACTGTAGTAACTGTAATAACTGTAATAACTGTAATAACTAGTAACTGTAATAACTGCAGTAGCTGTAGCAGCTGTAATAACTAGTAACTGTAATAACTGCAGTAGCTGTAGCAGCTGTAATAACTGTAGTAACTGTAGTAGCTGTAATAACTGCAGTAGCTGTAGCAGCTGTAATAACTGTAGTAACTGTAATAACTTTAGTAGCTGTAGTAACTGTAGTAGCTGTAATAACTGTAGTAGTTGTAATAGCTGTAGTAGCTGTAATAACTGTAGTAGCTGTAGT